>NC_088235.1:76689454-76989454 GCF_036934945.1 Oncorhynchus masou masou | reverse complement strand
TCCTCTCGCCTCACCTGTCATCCGGGCGTAGGTCGCACCTTGGAGTTCATCCAGCGTAAGTTCTGGTGGCCTACCATAAGAGAAGACGTTGCCACTTTCGTCAATGCCTGCCCCGTGTGCTGCCAGGGCAAATCTTCTCACCTCCGCCCTCAAGGACTCCTTCACCCTTTACCTGTTCCCCACAGACCCTGGTCCCATATCTCATTGGACTTTATTACTGGACTTCCTCCATCCCATGGCAATACTACTATCCTAGTCATAATCGACAGGTTTTCAAAGGCGGCCAGGTTCGTCCCTCTGACTAAGTTACCTTCTGCCAAGGAAACGGCTGAGTTGGTAATTAATCATGTGTTCCGAGTCTTCGGCATTCCTCAAGATGTGGTTTCTGACAGAGGTCCCCAGTTCGCCTCAAGGTTTTGGAAGGCCTTCTGCCAACTCATGGGGGCTTCTGCCAGTCTATCTTCAGGGTACCATCCGGAGTCCAACGGCCAAACAGAGAGGATGAATCAAGAGCTGGAAACCACCCTCCGATGTATGACTCGTGACAACCCGTCCACATGGTCATCCTTTATTGTTTGGGCCGAATACGCGCACAACACCTTGCGCTCCTCCTCCACTGGTATGTCCCCGCACGAGTGTCAGTTTGGCTATGCTCCTCCATTGTTCCCGGACCAGGAGGCAGAAGTCAGAGTGCCTTCAGCCTTGAGATTCGTCAGACGCTGTCGGCTTATGTGGAGGAAGACCCGTCTTAATCTGATGCGTTCCTCACAGAGGTATCAACAACAAGCCAACAGACGTCGCCGTCCCGGGCCTACCCTGCGCCCCGGCCAGAGAGTCTGGCTCTCCACAAGAGACTTACCTCTACGGGTGGAGTCTCGCAAGCTGTCCCAAAAATACATCGGTCCCTTCAAGGTTGCCAGGAGAGTTAACCCAGTTTCTTATCGCCTACACTTACCCAGATCCCTTAAGATTAATCCCACATTTCATGTGTCTTTGTTAAAACCTGTTGTTTTTTCTCCCCTTGTCCCGGCAGACAGACCTCCCCCTCCGCCTCGTCATTGGAGGCCAGCCGGCCTTCCGTCCACCGGATACTGGATTCCCGCCGGGTGCAGCGGTCCTGGCAGTATCTGGTGGACTGGGAAGGCTACGGTCCTGAGGAGCGCTCCTGGGTTCCTGCCAAAGACATCCTGGACCCTGACCTCATTCGTCAGTTCAGGGTCCTCCACCCTGAGAGAGCTGGTAGGAACGTCAGGAGCCGTTCCTAGGGGGGGGATTCTGTCAGGATTTGGCCAGGGTTGTTCCAGTTGTTTGTCAGTAGATGTCCCCATTGTGCTTTTTGTCCCTGTGTTTTTCCCTTGACCCCCATTATTGTTTGCACCTGTGTCTCGTTTTCCCTGATTGTATTTAAACCCTTTGTTTCCCTCAGTTCTGTGCTCTGTGTTTGTATGTTAGCACCCTGCCCTAGTGTTCTGTGTGCTCTTGTCGATTCCGGGTAACGTTCTTGTGGTATTCTTTTTTTTGTTTTTGTTTAGTTTTGGTGAGTTTCTTTTTAGGTCTTTTTGTGTTTTTCCTTCCACCTTTTGGATTTGCCATTTTTATTTTTAGGATTTTTTCTTCATTAAATACACCGTCTTAAGTACTGCTGTGTCTGCCTCATCTTCTGGGTTCTGCTGTCTATTCGTGGCTCAGTTGGTTAAGTGACTGTTTCTCACTCCGGAGACCCAGGTTCGAAACCGGGTCCTGACAGCCTGTGAAGAAGAATTGCTTAGGAGCTAGAAGCAGAGCTGCCCTATCTGTCTTGCATTATTTATTTATTTGTTATCGTTTTTTTTCATTGTGCATGGTGATCTTAGGGTTGTATTAAGCTGCTGGGCCATGGAAATAAATTTTATGAAGCTCCCGACAAACATTTATTGTGCTGACGTTGCTTCGAGACAGTTTGAAACTCGGTAGTGAGTGTTGCAACTGAGGACAGATTACTTTTACATGCTACACGCTTCAGCACTCGGTGTTGCCATTCTGTGAGTTTGTGTGGGCTACCACTTCCCGGCTGACCCATTGTTGCTCCTAGACAATTCCCTTTCACAATAACAGCACTTACAGTTGACCAGGGCAGCTCTAGCAGGGCAGACATTTGACAAACTGACTTTTTGGAAAGGTGGCATCCTATGACGGTGCCACGTTGAAAGTCACTGAGCTCTTCAGTACGGACCATTCTTTTGTATATATATTGTGTTTACTGTTCTCAGATTTTTCATTAATAGATTTGCGATGTGTATAAAAACGTGATTTTTTTGCAATATTTTTGTATATTTGACTGTGATATGTGGTTGTCACCCCTTGCTATCTTAATGCACTTACTGTAAGTTGCTCTGGATAAGTGCATCTGCTAAATGACTAAAATGTCAAATGTAAATGTTTACAAACAGATCTCATGTTGAGTTATATATCGAATTTGTTTAAAAAATACACTGCTCAAAAAAATAAAGGGAACACTAAAATAACACATCCCAGATCTGAATGAATGAAATATTCTTATTAAATACTTTTTTCTTTACATAGTTGAATGTGCTGACAACAAAATCACACAAACATTATCAATGGAAATCAAATTTATCAACCCATGGGGGTCTGGATTTGGAGTCACACTCAAAATTAAAGTGGAAAACCACACTACAGGCTGATCCAACTTTGATGTAATGTCCTTAAAACAAGTCAAGATGAGGCTCAGTAGTGTGTGTGGCCTCCACGTGCCTGTATGACCTCCCTACAACACCTGGGCATGCTCCTGATGAGGTGGCGGATGGTCTCCTGAGGGATCTCCTCCCAGACCTGGACTAAAGCATCTGCCAACTCCTGGACAGTCTGTGGTGCAATGTGGCGTTGGTGGATGGAGCGAGACATGATGTCCCAGATGTGCTCAATTGGATTCAGGTCTGGGGAACGGGCAGGCCAGTCCATAGCATCAATGCCTTCCTCTTGCAGGAACTGTTGACACACTCCAGCCACATGAGGTCTAGCATTGTCTTGCATTAGGAGGAACCCAGGGCCAACCGCACCAGCATATGGTCTCACAAGGGGTCTGGGGATCTCATCTCGGTACCTAATGACAGTCAGGCTACCTCTGGCGAGCACATGGAGGGCTGTGCGGCCCCCCAAACAAATGCCACCCCACACCATGACTGACCCACCTCCAAACCGGTCATGCTGGAGGATGTTGCAGGCAGCAGAACGTTCTCCATGGCGTCTCCAGACTCTCACGTCTGTCACATGTGCTCAGTGTGAACCTGCTTTCATCTGTGAAGAGCACAGGGCGCCAGTGGCAAATTTGCCAATCTTGGTGTTCTCTGGCAAATGCCAAACGTCCTGCACAGTGTTGGGTCCCCCACCTGTGGACGTCGGGCCCTCATACCACCCTCATGGAGTCTGTTTCTGACCGTTTGAGCAGACACATGCACATTTGTGGCCTGCTGGAAGTCATTTTGCAGGGCTCTGGCAGTGCTCCTCCTGCTCCTCCTTGCACAAATGCGGAGGTAGCGGTCCTGCTGCTGGGTTGTTGCCCTCCTACGGCCTCCTCCACATCTCCTGAAGTACTGGCCTGTCTCCTGGTAGCGCCTCCATGCTCTGGACACTACGCTGACAGACATAGCAAACCTTCTTGCCACAGCTCGCATTGATGTGCCATCCTGGATGAGCTGCACTACCTGAGCCACTTGTGTGGGTTGTAGACTCTGTCTCATTCTGCCACTAGAGTGAAAGCACCGCCAGCATTCAAAAGTGACCAAAACATCAGCCAGGAAGGATAGGACTGAGCAGTGGTCTGTGGTAACCACCTGCAGAACCACTCCTTTATTGGGGGTGTCTTGCTAATTGCCTATAATTTCCACATTTCTACATTTCCAATTCCATTTGCACAACAGCATGTGAAATTTATTGTCAATCAGTGTTGCTTCCGAGGTGGACAGTTTGATTTCACAGAAGTGTGATTGACTTGGAGTTACATTGTGTTGTTTCAGTGTTCCCTTTATTTTTTTGAGCAGTGTATATTGCAGTCACACATGTATTGTCGTGGAAATTCTTACACAGGGACACTCAAAGTCAATCTTAAATTATTCATTGTTTATTGTCAGCGCGCCAGAGAGGTTCCAACCAACTCAATGCATCATAGTACACATGTCAATCAGAAGCTCTGCCTGGGCAGACGCAGCAGTTGTCTTATATACGGCTATACACAGACAAGTTATATTTGCATGATTTGGCATAATTAATGAATCATTACCGTTTTATTTCCTTCATGTGACCGACCAATACTGTTTCATAACATGTGACAGATCAACAACTCACGAGGCTTCTCCTCTCTCAGCTGAAACTGAGATATCTTTAGTTTGTTTCTCAAAACGCGTCCGTTTGTTCTCAAAACACGGCCGTTCGTTCTCAAAACATGGTCTGGGCGTACTGCTACTGATAGGTGTGATTTGCACAGTCAGCCACTTGCATGAACACAGAAATTGGTTAATAGAACATCACATAAATAGAACACAGAAATTAGTACAAACATTAAAATTCCCATTTCAGTATCATTTGTACATTTCTTTATAAAAAATACTGTTATTTGTTACATTTGACTGTGTAGAGCCTAGCAGTACTACTGAGTGAGGTGGATGTATAGCATTTTGCAAAAAACATGATTATTTGTCTCTCTGAATTTAAACTATCAAATGATTTTAAACAAATACATGTCTGTCATTGAACAGCACCATGCCATGATAAGACAGTGAAAAAACACACCAATCTCTTTCATAATTTCTTTAAACAATAAAAGCTAATTTACCAACATTTCTGAAAATGGATATATAGCGTTTTGGAATTAAATTCTTCAAATGTATTTGAACAGGGACTGTTGAACTGCAAGTGTATCTGCAGTCCCTTGACCATTGGTCAAATTCCCTCAACCATTTCCTGTAATCATACGGGTGGGTAAGAACATAAGAACATCTAGGGTCCTACCCTAGATACTAATAGTGGTTCCAAATCAGCGGTGCGGAATGCAGAGCTCTTTCACCATGTTGCAACGCTAACTGATAGAATCCATTTCTATTAGCATTGCTGTATTTTCTGAAAATGCTAGCGAGGAGATTTTGGAGGTTGCTATATAACCAGCAAACAAATAAAACAATTGTTTCGTAGGAAATTACAACAGCCTAGGGAAGTTGAAAACTAGCTAAATCTTCAAAAAATGAATTCACTTTAACACTGACCTTTTTTGTTTAATATTTACAAATCCATTTCACTTCTTTCTATTGGTCAATAGTGTGTAAGGGAAATGGATTGCCAATTTTAATGATCTAATTTAAGCAACTGATTATTTCAACTACATGCTTAAAACCAGAACAGTATCCTTTACAATAATAATATATTTTTATTTACTGTACACATACTCACAATTGGCCTAGTGTCGTCCAGGTTAGGGAGGGTTTGGCCGGTAGGGAAATCCTTGTCTCATCGCGCACCAGCGACTCCAGGTGCGCGCCAGGTGCACGGTGTTTCCTCCGACACATTGGTGCGGCTGGCTTCCGGGTTGGATGGCGCTGTGTTAAGAAGCAGTGCGGCTTGCTTGGGTTGTGTATCGGAGGACGCATGACTTTCAACCTTCGTCTCTCCCGAGCCCGTACGATGAGACAACATAGTAGCTACTAAAAACAATTGGATACCACAAAATTGGGGAGAAAAAGGGGTAAAATAAAATAAATATATATTTAAATTTCAACGACTTTACCGAGTTACAGTTTATACAAGGAAATTTCCACGACAATACATGTGTATTGTCCAATTGGATCTATAGATTTCACATGACTGGGCAGAGTTGCGTGGGCCTAGGATGGGTGGGCCTAGGATTGGGCATAGGGCCACCCACTTGGGAAGCAACTGGGGAGCCAGGCCCAGTCAATCAGAATGAGCTTTTCCCCACAGACAGAAATACTCCTCCGTTTCATCGGCTGTCCTGGTGGCTGGTCTCGGACAATCCCGCAGGTGAAAAATCTGGATGTGGAGGTCCCGGACTGTGGTGGTAGAGAAATGAACATTCAATTCTCTGACAACAGCTCTGGTGGACATTCCTGCAGTCAGCATGCCAATTGCACGCTCCCTCAAAACTTGAGACATCTGTGGGATTGTGTTGTGTGACAAAACTGCACATTTTAGAGTGGCCTTTTATTGTCCCCAGCACAAGGCGCACCTGTGTAATGATCATGCTGATTAATCAGCTTCTTGATATGCCACACCTGTCAGATGGATTATCTTGGCAAATGAGAAATGCTCACTAACAGGGACGTAAACAAATTTGTCACCAACATTTTAGAGAAATAAGCTTTTTGTGGGTATGGGACCAACACTTTACATGTTGCATTTATATTTATGTTCAGTATATAGTATGGTTGCATAGCAGGAGTCGATAAATACAAGATAAACACGTAACGGTTGCTTGTTGTCTGACCCATTTAACCTTCGCTGACATAGGATACCTCATCCGCTCAGACCAGTCTCTGCCTAAATGTAAATTAAATTAAACTGGTCTAATGAGCAAGCAGTAAACATCTAGGCTTAGAACCATCCCCATGTTACTCCACAGATGGTTGTTTGTCAGTGTACAGTACTGTATCTAATGAAATCACAAATCTTTGTTGTCTGGTGTACAATTCCACCTCCTTATAGATGTCATGGGCAGTAAGCAATTTCTTGTGGGAGGCTCATTGAAAATATGCAAAATATAATATATGCCATTTAGCTGACACTTTTAACCAAATTAGTAATGCGTGCAAACATTGTCATATGGGTGGCCCCCGCAGGGATCATACCCGCAATCCTGGAATTGCAACCGCCATGCTCTACCAACTGGGCCATGCCATATTGTTTATAATAATGTCTTAATCACAACAATATAGACTGAGTGTTGGCCTTAGGACAGAGAGGTAAACAGTGCTGTGAAACATCCAGAGGCTAAATGCTACGTCACTGTTGGGCATTAAGTTACAGGGTAGCCTAGTGGTTAGAGCATTGGACTAGTAACCGAAAGGTTGCAAGTTCAAATCCCTGAGCTGACAAGGTACAAAATCTGTCGTTCTGCCCCTGAACAGGCAGTTAACCCACTGTTCCTAGGCTGTCATTGAAAATAAGAATTTGTTCTTAACTGACTTGCCTAGTAAAATAAAGGTAAAAAAAAATATCCACTTCAAGTGTATACTGTAAGTCAAGCACCACCTATCTAAATCTGGCTTGTCCCTTCATCGAACCATCAAAAATGGAGCATTCCATATTCTTTAATACCTGCAACATGGTGTAATACTACCGTAGCAGCTATTAACTCCCACTGACGCAGGTCTTATCCGCAAAAGGGTCGGTGAGTGCAAGCTTTTCCCCGCCTCCAAGCAGTGTCACGTCTGATTAAATTAATCAATATTCAGTAAATACTTTGATTAGTTTATTGAATTAGATGTGTTACTTCTTGGCCAGAACAAAAAGCATGCACCCACGCCGGCCCTTTGTGGATATGGCTGGCGACCCTTTCCCTTCACGCTGCTGGAGTCAGGATGCTCTCTAGCGCCATGCAGAGGAAAGAGCCTATGGCTGTTTCCACCGCGACTGGAGCCTAAATGTGTGGGGATAACAATCCGTCTTTAGCACTTAATCTAATACTCTTTAACTTCAGTAAGCATGGGCTGCCCTGGAAAAGACTGACGTACTTTGGCATTTAATCTGCTGCTTAGGTGCTTCACTTTGTCACTCAGGTGCCTCTTCCTCCTCCGGCTCCCAAACTGTCTGACCCTCCTTAATAGCTTCTGACCCCTCTTGACCCACACCCCCTTAATCTCTCCTGACTCTTTGTTTCCAGGCTTTGACCCTATCTATCAAACACTGGCCATTACCCTCTACTCACAAATCACCCAAATCAACAAGTACAGTAAGTAGCGAGCTCTTCAAGTCATTATCTATTTACTCATTGATACTAGTCTCCAAGTGTAGAGTGCTTTGTTGAGGCATTTGCCACAGTAGTACTATTGTAGGATCATGATTATCATCATAAGCTATAAGTCACTGCTGACCACATGACCTGACCAGAGAGAACTCTGGGCCTTGATGAAAGTCTACATACCACTTATGGAACTATTACCTTAAAGCCTCTAAAGGGAGTCACTTATGAGAGGCCAAAAACACCAGCACTAATTATGCCTGTAGCGTTAACAGAATTAAACCAGTTATAGGGTGCTCCAGGAGCAGGCCATGTCATATTCCATTTTATTTTATTTTAATTGAACCTTTATTTAAGCAGGGAGTCCCGTTGAGACCAACGTTGATTTTGCAAGGGAGCCCTTCCTCCTTTGCCTATTTCAAGGAAGAGTGACACCTCTTATTTTCATGTACATTTGAAAGCTGTCCTGTAATGACATATGTCAGTCAAAAGCAGTGAAATAATGTAGATATTTGAAGGACCTTGCTCAACTTTTCTGTCCACAAATCTTTACAGACACCAGACACAGACCTTCAGAGTGTTAGGCAACTTGAAATCCAGCGTCATAACACATTATGACACGGCCATAACCATGTCATAATAGCTGACATAACCTGACATCATATGGTCATGACAATGTCATGACCCATATATTTACATCTGTTGTGACATATTGCGTCATTTTATGGCTTGTTGTGACATCTACATAAGAGTGTAAAAAAAACGACATTTATTCAAATGTGTTTTTTTCCTGCCAAGAAGTTTCCTTTTGTTTGAAAATTTGTTTCTTAAGTCTTTTGCTATTGTTGTTGTTTACAGACATCATGACATCATCCCATCATGTTTTAAATAACTTATAGAAAATACACTTTGTGACACTGTCAAAGAAGCATTATGACCATCATAATCATATAAGCCAGATAGACCTATCAGGTACATGTCCTCATGTCAGTCATGACTCACAAAGAGGGCGTCTTGTCCTGCCGCTGAAATCTGTTCCTACATTCATCCCAGATTAAAAAAACATGAGCTCTGGCACGCCCAGAAAAAAATAGTTTGTGTGGAGGTGCTGACGGCGAATAAACTATAAACTATCAAAATGAAGAAAGTCGCACCCTCCATATATGAACTCCCAGTAATTTATTGGGTATTTACCAATGTTTCGGCACCACTGTGCCTTCTTCAGGGTAATCGCAGTCATCAGAAAGAGAGCATTGGGGTAAGAGTATGTCTGACATAAATGTGTGCTCAATTACAACGATAATATAACATGGTCAATTTCAGAAAAGATTATATAACATTACATAACATACTGTTGACAAGTAAGCTCATGTAAATGTTATAACTAGCATTAAAATAATGCAATATATGTTACAACAGGTCGGAATGTGTCATAACACTGTTATGACCATATTATGACATGTTATGTCAGCAGTTATGACATTGACAGGGTTATGACCGTACCATAACGTGTTATGACGCTGGGTGTCAAGTAAAGTGTTAGTGTTCAACTCATGAGAGCTGCTGGGGATGATATTACAGTCTTTTAGACACTTCAGTATATACACGTTCACAGTCCAATAAAATCTGATCTAGGATCACTCATAGGACAAATCTGCATGTCTTAGAACGCTAGTTCACCAAGGCTCAATCTCAATGTCATGACAACAAATCATGACCAAGAAGTGCACTAGAGAATAGAGGGTCCGTTATGATGGTGCTGGTCTGATCAGTTCCTTCTGGACCGGCTTTATGGCCGGAGATTACAGGACCCACTGGGGGGATTAGGCATGCAGGCCCAGATCAGTAAACACACACATACACAACGATCAAAATCACGGCAAGAGCACTCCATCTTTCTTAATCTCTCAAGTCATAATATAGGTCATAGGACGTGGGTTTTGGTCTTTAATAATAACATTCTTTGTGCAGTCGGTTTTTAATTAATCATTTCTTTCTATCTGTAGGATTTTGCATATCGTTCCTAGAGTTTTCGAAAATGTGTAATGTGGCAGCCTATTTAAATTTACCGTAATGTAAGATATATAAAAAATATATAAAATATTTTATAATATAAAAAATTACCTGTTGGAAAACCATATAACTACAGCATGTACCTCAACTGAGCATATTCAACATTAGTAGAAAGAATACACTTGCTGATGACTTTCAAGTTATGAAAATAAAAATGTAACTTCCGAAAAGATTATTCGCAGAGGGATAGGGTTCTACCAATAACCATTTTCATCTGAAGAACCCTTTTTGGAAGACAAGGGTTATTTGTAAGGGAAAGGGTTCAACCTAAGAACCATAGGTTTGTTTCTTTAGAAGGCAAGATGGGTTCTACATAGAACTCTTGAATCTGAATAAGCTTAAAAAAAAATTAAATAGTGCCTCAGAGTATAAGCATTAACCCTTCAGAGTTCAAAAAGATATGAGAACGTTTTAAACTGTACATACATGTACAGGGCCTTTGGAAAGTACTTAGACCCCTTGACTTTTTTCCACATTTTGTTACGTTACAGCGTTATTCTAAAATTGATTAAATATATATTTTTGCAATCTACACACAACAACCCATGATGACAAAGCAAAAGCAGGTCTTTAGAATTTTTGCATATTTTTAAAAATAAAAAATTGAAATACCTTATTTACACAAGTATTCAGACCCTTTGCTATGAGACTCGAAATTGAGCTCAGGTGCATCCCGTTTCCATTGATCATCCTTGACATGTTTCTACAACTTGGAGTCCACCTGTGGTAAATTAAATTGATTAGACATGATTTGGAAAGGCACACATCTGTCTATTTAAGGCCCCAAAGTTGACAATGCCTGTCAGAGCAAAAACCAAGCAAGGAGGTCGAAGGAATTGTTCGTAGAGCTCCTATACAGGATTGTGTCAAGGCACAGATCTGGGGAAGGGTACCAAAAAATGTCTTTAGAATTGAAGGTCCCTAGAAACACAGTAGCCTCCATCATTCTTAAAAGGAAGCAGTTTGGAACCACCAAGACTCTTCTTCGAGCTGGCCACCCGGCCAATCTGAGCAATCGGGGAAGAGGGCCTTGGTCAGGGAGGTGACCAAGAACCCGATGGTCACTCTGACAGAGCTCTAGAGTTCCTCTGTGGCGATGGGAGAACTTTCCAGAAGGACAACCATCTCTGC
This sequence comes from Oncorhynchus masou masou, assembly GCF_036934945.1. Lineage (NCBI taxonomy): Eukaryota > Metazoa > Chordata > Actinopteri > Salmoniformes > Salmonidae > Oncorhynchus > Oncorhynchus masou. Next base: position 76,978,284 of record NC_088235.1, on the reverse strand, counting down.
AGCACTCCACCAATCAGGCTTTTGTGGTAGAGTGGCCAGACGTAAGCCACTCCTCAGTAAAAGGCACGACAGCCCGTTTGGAGTTTGCCAAAAGGCACCTAAAGACTCTTAGACCATGAGAAACAAGACTCTCTGGTCTGATATAACCAATATTGAACTCTCTGGCCTGAATGCCAAGCTTCACATCTGGAGGAAACCTGGCACTATCCCTATGGTGCAGCATGGAGGTGGCAGCATCATGCTGTGGGGATGTTTTTCAACGGCAGTGACTGGGAGACTAGTTAGGATCGAGGGAAAGATGAACGGAGCAAAGTATAGAGATCCTTGATGAAAACCTGCTCCAGAGCGCTCAGGACCTCGGAAGCTGAACCTTCGCACCAGTCTAGCAGGACAACGACCCTAAGCACAAAACCAATACAACGCAGGAGTGGCTTTGGGACAAGTCTCTGAATGTCCTTGAGTGGCCCAGCCAGAGCCCGGACTTGAACCCGATCAAACATCTCTGGAGAGACCTGAAAATAGCTGTGCAGTGACGCGCCCCAGCCAACCTGACAGGACTTAAGAGGATCTGCAGAGAAGGATATGAGAAACTCCCCCACACACAGGTGTGCCAAGCTTGTAGCGTCATACCCAAGAAGACTCAATGCTGTAATCGTTGCTAAAGGTGCTTCAACAAAGTACTGAGTAAAGGGTCTGAATACTTATGTAAATGTGATATTTTTTTAAATGCTAGATTAGCAAACATTTCTTAAAACCTCTTTTTGCTTTGTCATTATGGGGTATTGTGTGTAGATTAATGAGGGGGGAAACGATTTCATCAATATTAGAATAAAGCTGTAATGTAAAATGTGAAAAAGTGGAGGGGAATACTTCCCGAAGGCACTGTATATTTGGCAATATCTGTACACAGTAAATTGGCCTGTGTTACCTAATGTTGATTTCTCTGTGTAACATTTCTGGAGTTGATTCAGGAGTTAAATTATGTCTATAAAGAGGTAAATTAACACTCTGTGGTGTAAAACCCAAGTGTTTGTGTTAAGAACCAGAAGTGAGTGTAATTGTATAATTGTTACTCGGTGAAGAGTAAAACTCTAAACACGCCCATCATGAACATATTTCTCAGCATATTCTACAGCAGGTGGATTTTTAGAATTGTTTGTTTCAATCTCTTTGTTTTTGCATGTACATTGATTGACTGATCCCACGTTACACAAAGATAAATGACATACATGTTTCTAAACAAATTGAATCTTGTTCCAGATGGTTTAGGTTGTCAATCTTCCATGCCATGGCAATCATTCTGAATGCAGGTTGAAGGTGATTCAAAATTCCAATTGTCAGTAATCTGGCTATATTCCAATAGGAATTACACATCACTTTGTAGGCCAGCATAATGTGACATGCAGGCCTGATATGGCCTGTAAAATCAGGAGTTTAACTAGGCCCTCAAACAATGATATATGCAACGTATTGTAATATTTAGAGTTATATTTTAAAGGCTAATAAGGCTGGTGGAACTGCAAAGGGTTCTAGGAAGAATCATTCATAAGGTTCTAGGTAGGGGTTCTAGAAGGAACCCTACATAGAGGGTTGCGTACCTGACAAACATGACTAACATCAATCAGAAATAAGTAAGTTAAAGGCTGGCCTTGATCCCTTGTTTCGTAATTGAATTGCTGTTCCTCCCTACAACTTGCGTGCACAGGGCCGGCTCCAGGCATAAGCGGTCGCTTATGGCCCCCAGCCACTAGGGCCCCGAGTTACAGTAGTAGAATACACAAGGAGCCCAGGGCCCCTGACCTCCAGGGGGCCCACATTGATTAGAAAATTGCTACATTTTCTCTCCGCCCCATGGCAAAATCTATGCATAGTCCCTTTACCCCTACCTACATGTACACATTACCTCAATTTACCTCGACTAACCTGTACCCCCTCACATTGACTCGGTACCGGTAACCCCTCTATTTAGCCTCATTATTGTTATTTTAAATTCACTTTTAAAATGTAAATTTTTCTCTCCCCCATCAAAAGGGTAGCCACAAAGCCCCCAAAAGGCCATAGCCAGCCCTGGCTGGGTAAGCAGTATTATTGTGTAACTGTGTCCAGCCTGTAGCATGTGTCCTCAGAGTGTAGCTAACTGATGTAAACAATGGCACTGGGGCAGGAAGCCTTCACTATCAACTGGCTCTCATCCTCATTAACAATCACACACGCCAGTAACCAAAGGCCAGGTGAGCTTTGATTGGGTTCACCTGGTACTTTTGTAAAAGAAAAACACCTGGAAATCCAGAAGCTGACTCTCAGTTCACTCAGTGTTAACAATTTAGTTTCAAAAATCCTACTGAAGTTGGAAGGGTATATCTTTCTGACCTATCACTACTCCGGAGCATCACCTCACGGTTAGCCCTCAGATCAACTTCCTCCTTCCATTTTGAGTTAACTGCATCACAGACAACAACAAAAAAAAACACAGGATAATTGGCTAATGAGAGCCTAAAAGGAACTTGTTCATATTCAAATATCCCATTACCTTTCTAAAGCCATGCACTGAAGGAGAGCTCGCCCCAGTATCTCACTCAATTTGATTCAACAGAGCATGAGGAGGGGATAAAAAATATTTTGGAGCAGCTTAGATTGTCAAAAGAGCAGTTTCCATTTGAACTGTAAGCCTGGATTATAGGAGTCTGATAACTGTGTCTGCTTAATTAGTAGCCAATAATTATACCAATGCCAATGCCACCAATGCCTCTATAAGGCTCATAGTAGGCATCCAGGGTTTTTTCTCCATGTTGGCCCAACACTACTTATGGCCCAGTCTAACAGTTCCAGCACAGGCTTGGTCAACATGATCTTTATTTGCCAGTCAACTTTAAGTTAAGCTCAGCCTTGGCCACAATTATCAACGGAGCAGTCCAAGAAAGGCCTGGCCAACGTAACTAATAATGACCCGGTTGACGACAAGTCAAACACCAACATGGTCTCATTAGAATGTCTAAATAGTAGCATTTAAACACGCTTTCAAAATAGATTTGTTTTAAATGCTCCCGTATCCACTCTGACCTCCACTCTAGCACCAGACTTCTCCGGTCTTATTGGAAGAGCCATAACTATATACTGTAATATGTTATTATAGTGACATGTGTAGTGTTCATACACTTATGCCATGTTCATACGATACTTGGGTGACTAACAAAATCAATGGAGGCCCCCTGGGGGTCGGAGTTTCCCTGGAGGTTAGGGCCCCTGGGGACGTGCCCAGTAGATGAGGTTTAGATAGCCGGCTAGACTTAATTACCTAAGAAATCTTATAAACTGTTAGTGAACATGGACTAAGTGAGTGACTGACACAAGAAAAACTGCTGATGCGCTACCAAATTTGGAAATGGCAGCCATTCTACAGTAAATTGAGACTTAGATGTTTTCTTTGTTTTTGGTGGGGGGCCCCCTAATGGCCGCGGGGCCCCATGCACAGAGTGTCGTCTATGTATAGGAAGACTACCATAGTTAAACGTCAACATTCAAAAATATTTCTAATGAGATGGTTAACAGAACAAAGGATTTTTTATCGTAAACAAACTCCTACTTAATGCTGTTCTACAGTAGTGAGTTTGCAATAACTTGAGTGCATGAGAATGGGATCCAGTTGAATTTAAGTGGTTTCCAGTCATTTTAAATCTACTGCATGGTACCGGTAGTGGCCAGTACACTGTAGGGCTTCTCCTTAAATCACAGACAATTTCTTCTTCAATTCACACAATTCCGTCTTCAATACCCGTCGTCTTGAACCAGAAATAAGTCAAATGCCACCTAAATCTTTGAATAAGTTAAAAATATTCCTATTTATTTTTTCAGCATTTCTTGGAACATTTCAAATCATCCATGAGAAGTTTTAGGGAAACAAAGCAAATCAACACACAGGCCCTATGGTGATGTGATGGGAGCGGATCAGGACCCAATCTGGGGTCCATCCCATGGGTGAAAGACAAATACCAGGCTTACAAAGACTTAAAACTAATGACATCTTTAATTTGGGTTGTAACGTGACAACAATAATAAAATAAAAATCTCTCCCCTCTCTAATCTGGGTTGAGTTAAATCATAGCTGCTTGAAGACAGAGGAACCTTGGTTGTTTTAGAGGTAAGTCCCTTATCTCCATTATTACATTACATTATTGTTTTAATATATATTTTTTGTAAACCCCAGATGCAGCATGTTTCTCTTCTTTGCAAATGTCCATTGTCGAAAATCCAACCATTTCTGTTCAAACCGAGCACCCTTTTGCTTTTAGGAACTGGATTTAATAAAGAAATTCCCTTTACACAGATAGATCGACTAAGACCTGCTGAGTCACTGATTTTATGGGAGTATAGGTCTACTACATTATAGCAAATGAACTGAAAATAAATATTCCGTTCCAATCCCCTGTAGCTCCTCAGAGCTTGTACACAGACAAACTGCTGTAGGCTTTGTAATTCCTTACTAATATCAGCAATAACATTCAAGATTTCACATATTAAGCCCCTGAGTCGCAGGGCATATTGCTGGACAATTACAGTCTGAAACAAGCAGATACGGATGATCTGGGATTTAATCCCGGATCAGCATTTTCCCTCTTCCCATCTCCCTCCATCCTTTTCGCTCTCTGTCTCTTATGAAAGAAAAATAATGGCCCCATATTGGTAACACAAATAATGTGTTACTCAGGAAAGAGAATTGGGGTGTGGAGACATGACGAGTTGAGTTGCTCCCTCTAATACCACAGACAGAAATAAGTGTAAGGACTCCTCATTACAGTAGATCATTCCATAAAAATACAATAAAAAAATCGATAACATGTTGTTACAGGTTATGTCTTAGTATAATATCCTGCATCATTCATTGCACAAACTCAACATACGTTTAAACGATTTTGCCATAAAAACGATATGCTTTTTCTTTAATCAAATCAAGATGCATGATTTTACACTGTAGCCATTTACAGGATGTGTGCACGCACAAAGCACCACGCCGTATGTTCTACCGCGAACGCAGCAGCAGCAGAAGCTAACTCCTTCATCCGCTACTCTTTTGTCCGTGTGATGCTAGAATACAGAGAGTTTCCCGGGAAAGCTGTGAAGCGAGCGGTAACCACTTGGGTCCACCTGTCCCGGGTTACTGTCCCTGCTCCAGGCAGCTCAAAACAAGAGCCCAGTAGTTATTGGAATAGGATTATTAAATTGACTTCAGCAGCCAGGGCTGTTGTTTGGTCAGCTCTCTCTCCAGCTTCTCCTGTAGTTTCTGGAAGGAGGGCCTCTTCCTGGGCTCAGCCTCCCAGCAGCACCTCATGAGGGCGTAGACACTGGGGGGACACTCCTCTGGAGCCTCCATACGGTAACCCTGCTCCACAAGCTCCTTCACCTCCTTCAGAGACTGAGGAGGGAGACATAAGGAGAAAGATAGAAAAAGATGGGACATGTGATAATGTCATCCCCTCTTAAAGGGCCTGTTAACTTTTTAGTGGACACAAAATGAATATCAAACACGCAACATTTTGTCTACATACTGTATCTGTATGCTACAACGCCTGCATTAAACAAGTACAGTATGAGCCACTCATTCTAATTATATGGTTAAACCACCACTAAGCATGCTTTAAGTCAGTCTAGTTGATCCCCCACTGGCTGCCCATGCCATGTCCTCATATTCCCCCTGACCTGCCAGGTAAACAGGGATAGGGCTGCACAGGAACAACGGATTGACAGTGAGACTGTGTGTCACAGGAGAGTGCAAGTTCCATAATCTCTTCCCCCCTACATGTACAAACACACATACGCACTCATGAACACACAAGCTCTCTCACCCTCCTCACCCCACCCCTTCGTTCTTCTTTTTGGCTGGCTGCCAACAGGAGCTGTTGCCGTAGAAACGCGGCCTACAAGCACTAATCCTGGTTTATCCCTGCCATTATTACCTGCTTAGTGCCATTGCTTTGATTCTCTGCTTTACATACCTGTGTGGGGAGTAACTGAGACTCCCTACAAACAGATAAAATCCTCTTTATTCATGCTTTAAGTATGACGCAAATAAATAATGTACCCTTCCATTTCTCTAGAGTCAACAAACTCTGCCGTGATGACAGGGCAGTTATCGGTGCTGCTTCACCAAGACTAGGGTGTTTTCTTCAAATTAACACATATGGTGTCAATGAAAATGTAGTGCTAAAGAAACAGGCCTGGGACAGACTACAGTATATGACCGCATCAGAAACCATGGGACAGAAATATGGTTTAAACCTATTCACAGGGGCCCCCTACTGGTAAAACATCATAACTACAGGACCAGAGCCAAGCTTATGAATCCCCTCATTTCCCCCGACACCCATTCAGGAGAGATAAAATGAGTCCGGTGCAAATCCTTGTCCGGTGACGCACTTACACGGCCTTTAACCTCCAGCGGAGTTTCCTTCGTTTCAATACCGTAAGTCTATCAGTGGATAAAGCACTGCTGACGTACGTGGATAATGGGTCATAAAGGCATACATGTAAAAAAAATATATATTAAAAAATAAACGTTCCCCATTGGGACCAACCATAATAGGTGAAACGCGCTGGTGTCAGGATGTCTATGGTGCACCAGGTAGTAAAAACTACTGGGTTGGCACTTTGTCACTGATCAGCGGTAAGATAAGGACACTGGACACTGTCGCAGGTATCCTGAGGACACCGTGGCTCTCCTCCCACAGGCTAAGACCTCTGGGACACCTGCTGCAACACTGGTGTCAGAACAGAGGACCTTGCAGCTTCCATGAATGACAGAGAGCTATAGCATGCCATCGTTCCGCGCATTACACCACCTTAAGAAAGTGAGCAACTGGGGTGGACTGCCTTGATTGATTTTTCAAAGGGAAAAAAAAACAGTTCACATTTGTCTCATACAAATTTTTGTGGCATTGTGCTTCTACAGTGACTCATAACTCCACTGATCATTATGAACGGTGATGTAAAGTCAGGACTCACCATCTTGGGGTAGGGTTGTCGACCATAAGAGAACGTCTCCCAGAGGAGAACACCGTAGCTCCATACGTCTGACCGCGTGGAGAATTTCTGTAAGACAACCACACATAACCACAAAGGCAAATCAATGACAGGTAGCAAAAATCACAACACCGATGGCTGACTGACATGAGAAGTATTGTCTAATAATGACATAGGCTAAAACCCTGACACCAGCCAACAATCGTACACGATTCACATGAATTATACATTCTTTAAGTCTGTGAATACACATACGTCTGTACTGCAAGCGTGATAAACGTTCGAGAGGTAAACACCATCATACCTCTTTCTTCAGGGCTTCAGGGGCTGTCCATTTGACTGGTAGTTTAGCATTGTCTGAGGCCTTGCAGTCCAACTTGGTCAATCCAAAGTCACTGACCTTGGCCACGCCCTCGTTGGAGACCAGGATGTTACGGGCCGCTAGGTCTCTGTGGACCAACCTCTTAGACTCCAGGTACTCCATACCCTCACATACATCTCTGAACACACAACAACACACACAGTCTTATATACTGAAATAGACACAAATGTAAAGTTGGTAATGCGGCAGGGAGAGTACCAAGAAGAGCCATTTAACTGTATATGGGATGGGATCAGCTATGAATGACTGCTATGAATGACTGTTAAGGGGCAGTGTGACTGTAGTAATGTACATTGTATAGAGTTCTATTTAACTCTATGATATGGCCTCACAGTGCAAAGCGTAGTAGCTGGTCAGTGTTGATGACATAACGGCCCCTTGTCCGGAGGAAGTTCACCAGATTACCCTGCAACGCACAAATAAAGAGACGGTTGGAAAAGAGTTGTGTAATCTAAATTAGTCCCTAAGTGTGTGCTTGCTACAATTGCTTTGCATCAACAAGCTTTTAAGGCCGGTCTCCTGGACTGAGATTAAGTCTACTCCTAGTATATTTGTTGGTCTTGATTGACGGTGATGACAGATTGACTGTACTGAAGTCCCGGCAGCAGTACCTTGGCCATGAGCTCTGTGACGATGTGCAGTCCATTGTGTAGGATCACCCCCAACAACCGCACCAGATTCTTATGCTGCAGTTTCCTAGTGGCGAGTCAGACCAAAAATAATCAATTAAGGAAGGAAGGAAGGGTGAGGAAGTAAGCAAGAAAAGGAAGGAAAAAGGGGACGAGGGAAAAAAGACAGATAGTTAATTAAATTTAGGAATTTCTAAGTTAATCAAGAAAACATGTCTCGTTCCTCGACTCACGTCATAACAGTGGTCTCTTCTAAGAATGCCTGTGCTGTTACATCACATTTAATGTTCTTTACTGCCACCTTCTGGCCCATGTAGTCTCCTTCATACACCGCTAGGGGACAAAAGGATGAGACTGTCAATTCAACCTGTAACATCTAGAATCAGGGTTCAATTCAATGTTAGAATGGTTTACCGGCTCATTAAAAAAATTCACAATAAGACATTGCAATCTCACCTCCAAACTCCCCCTCCCCGATACTCCCTCCCAAGGTCAGCTCCCTGATATCCAGCAGCCATCCCGCTGTGACACAGACAGAGACACCAGTCTAAAACAAGTAGCTTTTCATTCTTTATAGCTCTCACTTCAAAAGAAAAGACGTGAGACACACCCTCCCACCCACAAAATACCCTGTGGCCCCCAACCAGAAAGGCATAGATCTCTGAGCCTTGAGGAGGCCAACTCTGACACATCATGAGACTGTAAAGCCCAAGTACTTACTTTTAGACAGCTCCAACTCAGCTGACTTTGTGCCCTCCTTCTCTTTGGGCTTTAGAAGTTTGGTAACAATAGCTCCCTTGTGCTTGGAGTAGAACTGCAAAGATAGCCATTAGTGACAGCTTATATTAAAAACAGAGACTGAACTATACTGTCATTGACACTTTTGGAGAGAATAATGCTGTGTTAGAGAGCTTAGCTTCAACACCTGCTCCATATCAGCTGTGGCTCGTGCACTCTGTGGCTCGTGCACTCTGTGGCTCGTGCACTCTGTGGCTTTGCAGTGAACCGAAAGAAGACTTGTGTCCTGACGACTGTTATGACTGTTTGAGCTGGATTTACAAAATATATCTGTCTCAAACTTATGAGGATTGCTAATTTTTTTTTCACTAAGTTTGTTGCCAAAACTCATAACACAAGTGTGTGTATGGGCCACCTACAGTATACTGAATGTATGTACAGTATTTAATGTTAGTTTTTCATTCTAAAACTAAACCAATTTTGTACTATCGAAAAGAAAACAGAATGATGGTATGGTGAACAGTACACAAACATATTTTATTTTTAAATCCAATAGTCCTGCCCACAGCTGTGTGTGTGTCAGGGAGCAGCTGGATTCTCCTTTAATTTCCTCACAAGAGTTAGTCAGCGATATGGGTCTGGACTAAAGACATCTGTGCTCCACAGATAAGGGAGTGGTGAGGCATATTTAGTCTTTACAGTCACTCACATCTCCAAACACCATTGTGGCTGTGCCTTCCAATAGCTCGGAAACTCACAGGCTCAATATAAACATTAAAAAGGTCTGCTGAGACTTAAGTCTTTCTTGTAAACCGTAAACGACACTTCCTTTCAAAATGGGTCACAGTTAGCCTTTGTGTGGTTCAAGTCAAATTCAGTGTGATCATTTTTCCATAAAGAGGCTCCCTGTTGTGACAATGAACATTAGCTCATCAGTATAAAACCGTAGGCAAGATATTTGTTAGTGTCGTAAACCACAGGTGTAGACTAACAGTGAAATGCTTACTTAGTGGTATTTTCCAACAATTCAGGGTTAAAGATAAAGTGACACAAGGAATAAATACACAATGAAAAACTAAAATGATTCAAACATAGCTATAAGCAGCGAGTACCAGTACCAAATCAAATCACATTTTATTTGTCACGTGCCGAGTCGATGTGCAGGGGTAGGAGGTAATTGAGGTAGCTATAGGGGTAAAGTGTGTAGACAACAGGATATAATAGAAAGAGCTGTAGCAGCAGAGTATGTGGATGAAAATGTGTGCATGGCGTCAGCATGCAGGTCGTAGCAAATACCACCAGCATGCAGGTGTGGGCGTATGTAGTGTGTGTGTGTGTGTGTATGCGATGTGGTGTAAGTGTAATATGTGTGAGTGTGTGGGTAGAGTCCAGTGTGTGTGCATATGCAGGTAGTCCTGGTAGCCATTTGATTAGCTATTTAGCAGTCTTGTTTTGCATTTGTATGGCTTAGAGATCGAATCGTACTACACCGGCTCTGACGCTCGCCGGATGTGACACGAGCTTACCAAACAAGCTAAACCACTTCTATGCTCGCTTCAAGGTAAATAACACTGAAACATGCATGAGTGCACCAGCTGTTCCGGAAGACTGTGTGATCACGCTCTCGGCTGTGTACTGCGAGCATGAGCTGAACAACTGGCAAGTGTATTCACTGACATTTTCATCTCTCCCTGTCTGTAATAACAACATGTTTTAAGCAGACCATCATAGTCCCTGCGCCCAAGAACACTAAGGTAATCTGCCAAAATTACTACTGACCCGTAGTGCTCACGTCTGAAGCTATGACGTGCTTTGAAAGGCTAGTCATAGCTCACATCAACACCGTTATCCCAGAAACCCTAGACCCACTCCAATTTGCATACTGCCCTAACAGATGATGCAATCTCTATTGCACTCCACACTGCCCTTTCCCACCTGGACAAAAGGAACACCTCTGTGAGAATGCTATTCATTGAGTACAGCTCAGCATTCAACACCATAGTGCCCACAAAGCTCATCACTAAGCTAAGGACCCTGGGACTAAGCACCTCCCTCTGCAACTGGATCCTGGACTTCATGACGGGCCTCCCCCAGGTGGTAAGGGTAGATAACGACACATCCGCCATGCTGATCCTCAACACAGGGGCCCCTCCGTGGTGCGTTCTCAGTCCCATCCTGTACTCCCTATTCTCTCATGACTGCACAGCCAGGTACGACTCCAACACCATCACTAAGTTTTTCGATGACAACAGTTGTAGGCCTGATCACCGACAATGACGAGACAGCCTATAGGGAGGAGGTCAGAGTCCTGGCCGTGTGGTGCCAGGACAACAACCTCTCCCTCAACGTGATCAAGACCAAGGAGATGATTGTGGACTACAGGAAAAAGAGGACCAAACACTCTCCCATTCTCATCGACGGGGCTATAGTGTTCCTTGGTGTCCACATCACCAACAAACTAACATGGTCCAAGCACACCAAGATAGTCATGAAGAGGGCACGACAAAACCTATTCCCCTTCAGGAGACTTAAAAGATTTGGCATGGGTCCTCAGTTCCTCAAAAGGTTCTACAGCTGCACCATCGGGAGCATCCTGACTGGTTGCGTCACTGCCTGGTATGGCAACTGCTTGGCCTCCGACTGCAAGGCACTACAGAGGGTAGTGTGTACGGCCCAGTACATCACTGGGGCCAAGCTTCCTGCCATCCAGGACCTCTATACCAGGCAGTGTCAGAGGAAGGTCCTAAAAATTGTCAACGACTCCAGCCACCCTAGTCATAGACTGTTCTCTCTGCTACCGCACGGCAAGCGGTACCGGAGTGCCAAGTCTAGATCCAAGAGACTTCTAAACAACTTCTACGCCCAAGCAATAAGACTCCTGAACATCTAATTAAATGGCTACCCAGACTATTTGCATTGCCCCCCCCTCCCCTATACCATTGCTACTCTCTGTTGTTATCATTTATGCATAGTCACTTTAATAACTTTACATACATGTACATATTACCTCAATTACCTCGACTAACCCCCACACATTGACTCTGTAAAGGTAACCCCCTGTATATAGTCTCGCTATTGTTATTTTACTGCTGCTCTTTAATTACTTGTTACTTTTATTTCTTATTCGTATTTTTTTTAACTGCATTGTTGGTTAGGACCTTGTAAGTAAGCATTTCACTGTAAGGTCTGTTGTATTCGGCGCATGTGACTAATACAATTTGATTTGATTTGAGTAGATTTGATTTGGTACCGCTTGCCGTGCGGTAGCAGAAAGAATAGTCTATGGCTTGGGTGTCTGGAGTCTGACACGTTTTTGGGCCTTCTTCTGACACCGCCTGGTATAGAGGTCCTGGATGGCAGGGAGCTTGGCCCTAGTGATGCACTGGTCCGTACTCAACACCCTCTGTAGCGCCTTGTGGCCGGGTGCCTTGCAGTACCAAGCAATGATGCAGCAAGTCAAGATGCTCTCAATGGTGCAGCTGTAGAACTTTTGAGGATGTGAGAGCCCATGCCAAATCTTTTCAGCCTCCCGTGCGGGAAGAGGCACTGTCGTGCCCTCTTCACAACTGTGTGGGTGTGTATGGACCATGTTAAGTCCTTAGTGACGTGGACAACAAAGAACTTGACGCTCTCGACCCACTCCACTACAGCCCCTTTGATGTGGATAAGGGTGTGCTCACCCCTCCGTTTCCTGTAGTCCACGATAAGCTCCTTTGTCTTGCTGACATTGAGGGAGAGGTTGTTGACCTGGCACCAGACTGCCAGGTCTCTGACCTCCTCCCTATTGGCTGCCTCATCTTTGCCTGTGATCAGTACTACCAATGTCGTGTCGTCAGCAAACTTTATGATGGTGTTGGAGTCGTGCGCGGCCCCACAGCCGTGGATGAACAGAGAGTACAGGAGGGGACTAAGCAAATACCCCTGAGGGGCCCCAGTGTTGACGGTTAGTGGGGCAGATGTTGTTGCCTACCCTCACCGCCTGGTGACGACCCGTCAAGAAGTCAAGGATCCAGTTGCAAAGGGAGTCCCAGGGTCCTGAGCTTGGTGATGAGCTTGGAGGGAGGTACAGTGTTGAATGCTGAGCTGTAGTCAATTAACAACATTCTTACATAGGCATTCCTTTTGTCCAAGCGTGTAAGGTCAGTGTGCGTCATCTGTCGATCTTTTGGGGTGGTATGAAATTTGTAGTGGGTCCAGGGTGTCTGGGATGATGGTGTTCATGTGAGCCATGACCAGAATTTCAAAGCATTTCATAGCTATAGATGTGAGTGCTACGGGGCGATGGTAATTTAGGCAGGTTAACTTGGCGTTCCTGAGCACGGGGACTATGGTGGTCTCCTTGAAACATATAGGTATTACAGAGTGGATCAGAGAAAGGTTGAAAATGTCAGTGAAGACACTTGCCATCTGTCAGCGCATGCGCCGAGTACGATCCAGGAATTCCGTCTGGCCCCGTGGCCTCATGAATGTTAAGCTGTTTATTAAAGGTTCTGCACTGCGTACACATATCCCAAACATGTTCAGCTAATTTTCTATATAAAAACTCCTGTCCCTACCAATAAGGTCTGTCTTACAAAATAGATTTTTTTTATCTCAATGAGACGAAACTTAATAAATAAAAGTTTAAATAAATGAAACAGATCTATCTCCTCCTCACCTCGATCATGTCTAAGAGGTTGTAGAAGTACTGGGTGTTGTCGATGGTCAGTTTGCTGTCCTGGTAGATGACTCGGTAGTGGATGACCTGGCTGGAGTAGCTGACACAGAGCACGTAATCGCCATGGTGGCGGATGGACTCCCGCACCAGGAACAGGCCATCCTCCACAGGCAGCAGCTTGGACACCGCCTCAGGACCTGAGATCTTCCCATGGAACCAGCTGGCATGGACCAACAAAGTTATTGGTCGGGATTAGATAGATATTCTATAAAGGGCCAGGAGTTGTCGCATGGTCAGGAAAACCACTTGGCCCTAGCTCACAGCTAACCAAACTGGACCAAATCTTCCATCTTAATAGTACTATAGTTGTATGCTATAAAGGAGGTGTATTGTGGTATAGGTCTATATATAGAAGGCCAGACGCATAGCCTTAAATTGACCTACGGCATGAGACTGAGACTAGGGTCGACGCAAACGGCCTCTCGTTCTCGCACGTTGGTGGCAGAGACGAGTCCTTCCTCTCCTGTGGTGTTGTGTCTGGCCTTGTAATGTCGTTTCCCCTAGAAAACAGCATCAGAATAGCATTCAGTAGAATCATGCAAATAGCTTAATTTCATCTCAACTGTAGTTATAGAGCCCCCACCAGAGTAGACAGTGCACAAAGAGCAGGGGAAAGTTTGGATTATTACATTTGAAAAGTACATTGTGTGCAAGGCGGGCCCCTGAGCCCCTTTCTGACCCCAGAATAACATCATAAGTTGTTATGTACCGTTCCCATTTCCACAATAGTGAGGATGTCTCCTTTGCAGTAGGCCAGTTCACCAGCTTTAGGTTTGCTGTGGTCACTCTTGGCAACACATGTGCCGGACGCCCAAATCTTCTATAAGGGAGAGGTAGAGAAGGCGACTTTGACATTTACAGCATCAGTTGGTCAGAAACTCAAAATAAAATTCAAGTTCAGGCATGGTGGTACATTAACCAGTTATTTCTCAGGAGGGAATGAGTCACTATTACCTACAAACTGATAAACAAGCCATGCAGTGTCATGACAGAACTAATGATTTTATCTCCCAGTAAATGACCCGGGACATACAATTGATACATACCGTTGCCATCCTCAAGAATAAGTTTGCGATAGATGTAAATTCATCAGTAATGAGAACACCTGTTCAAGGAGAGCAAATTTCTTATGAGAAACACCATCTGAAAAACTTGTAACACAATTCTAGCAATAATAGTAGGCTAAATAAACAATATGTTAGAGTAACAGTAGCCTACCACTGCCCCCTTCCCAGTCAATAAAATATATACATTCCTAAACAAATAAACCCTATTTGAAGGAGCAGTTCAATATAAGAAAAATAAATAGGCAACAGCATTAAAACAGACCACTCAAGGTGGGACATCATATGGCAGTCAGATACCTGTGGCTCAGCAATGAAGCAAACTGTAATATGGTCCAAAGACAGGCTTGTTGAGTGGTCATAAGATGCAGGCATTTAGTGAGCTGTCGCAAAGGACATGTGAACTAAGACTATTTATTTCCTGATAATGAGAACTCAAGTGAAGCTGAAACTGTTACTTACCTATGGGAACACGCTAAATGTGTTCACAATGTAGATCAGCGTTAGGATTCGAGCTGTCATATTTCTCATTGCAGTTTCGATTTGTGGAATGAGTGCGGAAGCCAGTGACCAATTGCACCGGCGCGTCGCATTACAGACTATTTAGTAACAATGAGAGTCGAGGTAGAAATGGGTGCGTAATTATTCCTTCATGCGGTTAAAAGTTCCAACGACAAGCACATAATGTTAAGATAATGGCTATAACGCCAACCCAGGGATGGCGCCAGTGGGGCTATGATATATAAACAGGTATATTACGAGTGTCTGATTGGGATGTTGTGACCTGTAACACCTGAGTAAAGGATTATGCTTGAACTTTACCAAACTCTCCGACGTGAGTTATTCACATTAAAACATGGTGTCAGCGAAAATAACCCAAAGTCAAGCGCCACGGAAAATAGGATAAGGTATGTGGACAATGTAATCGCTGTCGGATAAACACAAATAAGTGGAACAAATGAGCGAGTACGAAGAGCCTGCAATGTCTCTCAGTCAAATTCCGGTGGCTAGCGCCATGGACATGAACGGCGATTTGTACCAAAACTGGTTGCTTTTCCGTGATCAGTGGGAGAATTATTAAAACGCTACAGGTTTATATATTGTTTTTAAAGACCCGCATGTGAGAGTGGCAACACTCCTAGTGTTATTGGAAGAGAGTGCCATATGCTTCAGCGTCACCTAGATATGGGGGAAGAGGCTATAAACAATTATAAGAAAATCCTTGACGTTTTACAAAGAGATGTTGAACCCACTCGTAATGTGATTAATGAAAGATTCATTTTTAACACGTGAACAAACTCAAGCAGAGACGTCTGGTCAATATATTGTGAGGTTGCGCCAATTGTTGGATTCTTGTGATTTCGGGTCAATGAGAGACGAAACGATCAGAGACAGACTTGTGATTGGCTGTAAAGATAACGGAGTAAAGTATGCTGCGCGAACCACAACGCTGAATAAAAAGGCATAGATATATGCAGAGCAAACGAACAGACGCAGATCCAATTAAAAAAGATGAACACTGTCCCTGAACAGGCAGAATCAGTAACGTATGCCACTCAGAACAAATACAGAGACCATGTCGACAGAAAATGGAAACAGGATTCATCGGACAGTGGTCTAAGGAGAAAAATATTAAAGAAGTGTTCAGGTACTGTGGATCAACACACGCAAGAGCCAAACTCTACGCCCAATGATTATCTCTCGTATCTATTCAGGGCACCCAGGGGTCAAAGCCAGTCTCAGGAAAGCCAGAGAATCAGTATTCTGGACCAACATGACCCAAGAAATGAAACATTTTGTGGCTGTGTGCGCATATGTAATGCTAATCTACCTAAGCAGCAAAAGGAAACGCTGCAGCCACATACCAACCAACACATCCTTGGTCTAAAGTGGGAATGGATCTGTTCACAGTAAAGAACGTTCCTTTTCTGATTTATAGTGAACTACAATTCAGATTTTTGGGAGGTGGAGAAGGTGATTTGACACAACAGTCAGTTGCATCATCGACTGTTGTAAGCAGCAGTTTAGCAGGTATGGCATACATGGTGTAGTTACAGATAATGTGTCCCCGTTCACGAGTCAAGACTTTGCTTTGTTTGCAAAAGCCTGGGGAATTCCATCATGTGACCTCTTCACCATACATACCACAGTCAGAGTAATGGTAGGTCAGTCAGCAGTGAAAATAGCAAAGGCAATGCAGGCACAGATGTGTGGCAAGCAATTTTTGGCGTGGAGAAATACTCCCAAAGAGGGCTTCGGCAGCAGTTCTGTACAGCACCTAATGTCTACAGGCACCCACTCTGTTGCCAACAACTCCCAAGCTCCTCGCACCAAAGATCTTTGGGGATATTCAGGCACACAAAGTGCACATCAGGACAAGGACAGTTCAGCCCAGTTCAGGAGAGCATAGGACACAGGAGGGACAAATGGGAAGATCTTCTGGATGGTGTGGGCAGGACACATAATGAGGAGATGGAGAAGACCCCACCAGGGCAGTTCTCTGCTGACCATGCCTACACAATTTCAGGAGGCTGTGGTAGAGAACCTAAGGATCCCAGAGGTGCCCAATATGCTACCAGTGCGCCGCACTAGGACAAGGGCTAATGTGAGACTGCCCCTGCCGTATGGGCACTGTGGACAATTTTTTATTTTTAAATCTTTAAAAAAAAGTGTTTAATGTAAATAGGTATTTTCACTGTGGTATGAAGTGTTCGAGTTAACTCAAAATTAAAAGATGTTAAGATTGGTTATAATGCCAACCCAGAGATGGCACTAATGGGGGCACCTATCTAGGATATATAAACAGGTGCATTATGAGTGTCTGATTAGGATGTTGTAACATGCTATACCTGAATAAAGGATTATGCTTGAATTTGACCAAACTCAACAACGTGAGTTATTCACATTAAAACAGAGGTTGTGTGTTGTACAATAAGCAAATACACATCTTCGAACACTAGGCAGCGCTTCAATGATTATTCACCTCCTTGCCTGGAAACCCGACGTTGAATTGCAACGTTTGAAATCAGGAAAGTTTCCCCTGGCTCTACAAGCCAGAATGTTTAATCAAATTATATTTTAATGTACTTTAGAAGTTGGTCCTTTTGGCAGTAGAAATGGTAGACAATATATCCACAGGAAAGTATTACATCAACTTTTCAAAGTGCTGGAAGTGCATTCAGATTCCCATCACCTGAAACATGTGCACGAGTTCAGCAAGTATGCATGTATTTTTATTTTGTGCACATACTTAAATCTGAACACACTACCAGCACTTTGAAAAGTTTGTATGGATATATTGGGTTCACATTTCTACCGCCAAAAAGTCCAACCGCATGAACAACTGGTAAAGTATGTTAAAATAAATGTATTCAACATTCTGGCTTAGAGGTTGAGAGAACTTTCCTGATTCAAACACTCATTTCTGCCATACGGAATTCAACTTCAGTGTTCCAGGCAAATCATTACCCACTTTAGCCCATCTCATCTGATTGCTGCACCCTTTATAGTCAATATACCAGAGGGGTGTGGTAGGATACAATTGCTACTTTGTGGAAGCCCTGACCATTTTTTTCAGTGGCATATGAATGGCAAAACATTTTACAAGGTGTGGAATGCAAGTTCTGTCAAAAATATTCACATAATCAGAAAAGTAGACCATGGGTTAAGTCTTTAATATTCATCCTTGGTATAAGGCGCCACTACAAAGAAATTAAAATATTACAGCAACGTTAACTCTCCTTTCAACAATACAAATTCAATTGCAACATCCTCCAAAGATAAAAGTTAAAACGGTGCTGCGCAGATGCTCTTTGTAAATAAAATCAATGAAAAGCACAATCTGCTTCTTACAAAACCTTAATGCACAAAGATACAGGATGTGAATAAGATCTTCAAAATGTTGCATGATTCAGTTTCGGTTAAAAATGTTCCCCCTTTTAGAACCTTCAGTCCACAGATATGACATTTCCTAGACAAAACAATGCAGGCACAAGGAAGAAAGTCTAAAGACTTATCTCTGGATTATTTCAGTAGATATCCATACTTTAGTTCTCGCTCAAGACATTTTCCCCCAGTAACACAAAAGACAGATTGTTAATAGGCAAGTTTACACGATAAATATATGGCTGCATATAATATCAGTCATTTTATAAGTGCTTCATTCCCTCAGCATGCTAGACTTAGACTGTGCAACATACTGTATGAGCCATCAGTCAACTCCTCTTAGACAAAACATTTTCTATTACCCAGTGATTCCCTTAAGTGTTTTGTGGCAAAAACAACTTGTACATAGCAGATTTTTTTCTCTTTCAGGTGTATCTTTCAGGTGTCCTGACAAATGTGTAGGCCTCTATAGACTATACGGAGTGCTTTTCAAAGAGCAATGTTTTCAAAGTGTTTTTCTTTACATTACAGCTTTAGAATTTGAAATGTGTCATTGCCTGCAATTTAGGCACAATGAACTGTACATTCTTAAAACATACTTTAATTGACCCATGTCTTTGTATTTAAAACCTCCTGAATAACAGGGCTTCACCCCGGACCCATCAGCAAAACTCATCCTCATCTACAGAACTCATCTCAATTCATGCACCTAGATGAGGAACTCCTGCAGTCTTCGGTATATAATAACACATTTGAACTAGCCTGTGCAGTATAGGATTAAAGCTAGTCTTCAATAAGAAAATCAGGGGAATAAGCTAAAAGAGCTTTGTTACAATGTAGATATCCATGTAAGAGTACTTACAATACATAGAAGACAATGGTAAGTAACAGTGGTTCGTACAGGTACTGAAAATAGGAGCGCTTCAGTAGCTGAGTGGGCAAATATTCTGGAAATGGAATGATTCAATCATTTAGCCTGGTTCCAGATCAGTTTGTGCTTTAGCAAACTCCTGACGATCGCTTTCATGCCATAAATACATGAAGAGGACTTGGACTGAAGCACATGCAGATCTGGGATCAGGCTATCAGTCATTAGCTCCTTAATCTCAGTCAGTCAGTGACGTTAACGTCAATCTTCAGCACGATTTGAAGTACATCTACAGTATGTTACAGTACAGAATGCATGGGAGAGAATTATAGTAAATAATCTTTACCTTTCCCCTCCCGTTCTCTCCTCCCTCTAGGGGAGGCAGAAATGTTACGACTAAGTCAGTTATATTCATATAGATTTTGAGAATAAAAATAAACGTAAAGGATGTGACATTCTGCCAGTATAGACTACTAACCTGCTCTAGCCTGGGTGCCAGTCCGTTTCTGCATTACTCCCCTATCATTCTTATGCCAACATTAGAAGCAAAACCAGGCGGCGCCCAGGCTAACACTGCTCTGGGAGAGATCAAGCATCCACCTCTTCTGCATCCTCCTTCTTGTCTTTCTTTCCCTCCCCCTCTCCTTCTCCCGTCTCGCTCCCATCCCGTCTGCGCTTGCGGTTCCGAGCGCTGGCCTTGGACGCCGGCAGGGAGTCCATCCCCAGAACCTTGTGGATCTGACGGAACGCCAGCAGTCGCAGAGCATGCTGGAACCAGAGAAATGCGAGGAGAAGTGGATCAGTGGACTGCAAACACATTCCGTTCTCACACATATCAATGGGTGAAAATCAAACACGAATGGAGTGTAACCAAAGCTAGCACTTATAACTAAGGGGTTAAGTTAGGTGGATCTGTACCCATATAGTTTATCCATGATTACTTTACAGAAATCTGTATTCAACGTCTTCTGTATGCCGCCCCTTTTCCCAATCTAAGGTGGTAGACTTCCAAAAGTTACTGTTGATTATGCCCAATCACATGGTGAGAGTGTGGTAGTGACAGTACCTGCGCGCTGGCAGTAATGTCTTCCCGGGCTTGCTTGGTCATGTTCCCCAGAGCATCGGTTTGGGCTTTCTCACAGGGGTCCAGCAGCCCAGGACCGTCTGAGAGAATGAACACAAATCACTCAAACTGCTATATATAGACTACTGCTACATTATTTATATTGTTCCACTCACTGCTTACATACCACCGCTCTGAACAACTTCTGCTTCAAGAATGTAAAGTAACACTGCTAGCTATGTATACCGCTGACAAAGCACGCTGTACAGTTCAAAATGCAAGTTTCCCCTGAATGACCTGTCGGACGCACTAGAGAACAAAGAGGGTCCAGGTCAAAACAACTGCAGTAAATGTGAGCGCACCCTGGCTAACTAATACTGTCAAACTCCCTCACCTGGCAGTAGGATGCCCGTGGCGATACACTCCAGGACCCTACGCATAGCTTCCCCTGGGCTGAGGGGCCCTGTGGCACTGCTGATGGCCTTCTCTACCAGCAGCTCCATAGCCTAAACACAGGGAGTTCACACATACCACGTAAGACACAATTAAGAACTAATGTCAATTAGCTTCGTAAAAAAAAGAAAGAAAGAAAAGAAGCTGAACACAGAGACAGAACATCCTCACCCAGGCTGGCATCTTGCCCCATGTCGGCACACGCTGGCACAAATCACGTAACAGTCGAATGATGATCACACAGGACTGTAGACCGTTGGCACGAGCCTGTAGATACCACACACACACACACACCTGTTACAGTGCACTGTTTCACCTAGGCCTGTTTATGGACCATGTTTATGAAGATTCTGGGACTCAGTACTTAGGCGTTAGTCCCAGATCTGTTTGTGCGGTCTTGACAACTCCATTGCTGTCTTAGTCACGATCTGGGACTCTGGATACTTAGGAGTGAACATGTTTGCCATTGTACATATTCTCTTTACCTGGAACCACTTGGCATGTCTCAGAGCAGCTAGGTACTCCAGGCACTTCCTTTGGTTCAGAACATCAGGAGGGTCTTTCTCAGGCACCCCTACAGTAGGAGAGGAACACACTGGCTCATTGATTACTGCTCTCACTCGTATGACTGTGTCCATCAGACCCACCTACAGTACTGTTTCACCCAGTTTCTCATGAGTTATGGGTAATAAAGAGAGATAATGAAAGTCGGGAGGAAATATTAAGTGATTGCATTGGATGTGTTGAGTAACAAAATATGACAAACAGGGTAATTCAACTACTTTACCACTAATCCCTTCCATGGTAAGAAAATGTGCCAATAATGCATTCGATTTGGGAACTTAAGGAACTTTGATGTGGGACTTGTTAATGCATCCATTGCCATATCATGCTATTTATCAATAGACATATTGAAGTGAATAGACATATGAAATGTCAAATGGTAACTCCTTAGTAATTTAGAGCTGTAATTTCACAAGATAAGCTACAGTAGCACAATGGGGCTTTCCATGTTCCATGTGGCAAGAGTCGTAGATGTTAGCGCCTCTGTTACAGGGGGGAATGCATGTACATACTGTATGTTTTGCCAAGGTCTGCTGATACAGGCGGACAAACTGATCAACAAACCCAAACAACAACTTAAGCAATGGGAAATATAAATTTTGAAACCTTTTCCAAGTACGGGTATTTACAGTAATAGAAAAAAGGGGAGATCAGCTCACATAGGTGAGGGAGTGTTTTGCATCTCACAATGGTTCTACGAGTAGGCCGCAATGCGACAGGGGTTTCACTGTATAGCAGACTAATCAATTCAACAATCTCGTCCCAACTTCAATAGAGACCATTGTGTGGGGATAGAATGACACTCCAACACCTTGTCAATCAATACTTTGATGATGCCGTTTCAGTTAACAGGGATAAGAGAGGTTTCATGGCACCTCTTAAAACCCCATTAGCAACTATTAACTAACTATTGATAAGATGATGAAAAATTGACATTAGCCTAGATGGAGATTAATAGTAACAAAATTACATTTAAATTGATATCAAAAGTGATACAATTATTCCTGCATGTCATGTTAATGGAAGCACACTCATCCCTGGGCATCATCTTTGTATAGTTCATCACTTCCATTGTTTTTCTTGGTTTCCCCTGGGCGTGTCCATAGACACACACACACACACACACATACAAATGGCATAGAAAGGTCGGAGAGCCCTGCTTTAGATTTCCATATCGGACAAAGTAAAGTGGAAAACAGAGGGACTACTGGTACTGGAAATAATGGATAAATTAAAACAAGAGACAAATGAATGGGCGAGTCAATTCACTTCATACCTTCGAGGGCCGGGAGGGGAGAAACAAAAGTGTTATTCTACGAGATCTACCACATTTGGATGAAAGTCTATGGGCTTGGTTAAAAGTCCCATTTTTTTATTTTCTTTTTTTGAGTTTGAGCTTTGGAAGACACAGTGCATTTATTGGACTGAAAGCTTGGCTTCTCTAACCTTTCTCAGCCGCTTTGTCTCCTGCCTTTTCCTCCTTCTCAGGGGCAGGGTCCTCCCTCATCAGCGGCGAAGTTAGAGAGATGGTGACCTGCATTTTTGGCTCCTTGCTCGAAAAAATCACGATGTTGGCTTCCTCAGGGTGAGCCTGTACCTCATACTGATCTTCAGAAAATGTCTGCCGGTTAAAAGGACACTTTGGATTACTCACTACAGAGGGGGGTATCTTTTTGGACTGGGGGCGGGGTGGGTTTGTTTGATGGGGCACTGGATTGATCTTAACTATGTATTTGGCGCTAGATATTCAAATAATTTCTCAATAGCTGCATTTAACTTTAAAGAAATGCCCATTTATATAATCTTGTGGAAGTGGACAAATGCTTAAGGGACAGTAATTCTATTAACAGGTTTTTTCTTTGGGGGGGGGGGCTTCATGTAACCTTAGGGGAGTACATGTTTAAATATAGCCCCAGTCTCTGTAGGGTACAGGTGTCATGACTCATAACCAGGCAGTGGTACTAAAGATCAGTCAAAAGCACTTCTGATGAAAAACACTATTATACCAGAACTTCAGAGGAAGGAAATGCGACACACACCACAGTCTAATATGCAAATGGAATTTTTTAATAAGACCTGGGTTCAAATAGTATTTGGTTTCTTTCAAATGCTTTGGACATTTAACTGAACCTGCTGGAGTGCCAGATGTGAAAATCCAGCAATCATTTTTGTTGACGATTCCATTGTGCCAGACAAGCTCATAACGTAAATCAGGCTAAAGCATTTGAAAGAAAACAAATCCCATTTGAACACAAGTCTTTTTGGTATAGGTCCTTTCCTTGACTGTTTCTTCGTGAATAGTCTTGATGCCCATCTGTAGGCTAAATGTTGTGACCACTGGTAAGGCACAGACTGGTATTGTGTCCCATCAGCACTAATCTTGGCGTCTCAGGCACCACAGATGCAAATACACGTTTCACTGTTCAGAGGATTGCAGGTTTAGGAACTGAACTCTGCAATACAGACAGAGGGGAAACCGCTCTCCTTGAATCATTAATGATACAGTGTTACCTTACAGTAAATTCATTTTCTAGTGTTGGTGCAGCCCTGATGACAACCTCATGACATGAAGTCAAGAGCTGTGGTTTGTCATTTGATTATGAAAATCAGACTTTTGACCAAATATAGCATCAAAGATGATCGGGAAAAGTCCCCAACTGTTCCTTATAACGGTTGACATGTTATTTTCTGGTGTATAATCCAACAGCATGTAGAAAAACCACACCATCTCATACACAGTGGATCCCAAAAGATATGATTCCACTTAAGGGAAGATGAGAATTATCTTACCGTCAGTTCTTTGGGCAACTGCTCAGCGATGTCTTTCAGTAGAGAGAGGGTGGGCTTCTTGGCAGCCAGCAGGATGAGCTCCACGTTCCTGTCCCCGTGGAGCAGCAGGCCCTTGGCCAGAATGCCAACCCTCATCACCCCCTTCAGCATACGGGCCGCCTGAGTGTCAGGTCTACACACCAGGGGTCAGAGGTCAAGCAGGGATGGGTAAACAAAAATACACATCAGGCTACATGCTAAGGTTGAGCGATGAATGAAATGATACATTGTCCTGTCCAAACATCGTTGATATACATTTGTATCTTCTATGCGTTGCTCAAAGAGAAGTCAATTGGCGGGAAGAAAGCAATATGAAAGACACATTGCTCGGCCTAAACAGTGTTAGACCTAGTTCTTTTTTAAATTTTTATCTAGTCTCGGCTGCATGATTTTCAAATTGGTAGGGCTATGATTCATATTAGTTATATTAGCCTACCTTTTAAAAACGAATATTATAGCCATATCAAGTGTAGGCTAATTGGTTATTTGATCTTGATCTGTGTAAGCGCATTTGCAACATTCTTCCATTAAGTTACTTTCCAACAGTTTGACTGTAAAACCTCTGTCAACATTTACAAGTCCATCTTCCTACCGAGTTTGCTACTCTTGGACAGAGAAGGTGAACATGCTGGTGTTCCTTGCCAGAAACCTTTAGGTAGGCCGTAGATGTGGTTAAAACAACTAGACCTAATGGTTCCTCGTTGCACTTCATTTAATTTGAAATGCCTATATTCAAAGCTGAAAGACCTATAGGATAAACTAAAATATTCTGTCAAACCTTGAAAGACTTGTTTTTTTTGCACTAATTTCAGTTATTTTTATTTACATTTTGTCTACTTTATTTTGTAACTTGTAGGCTTATATTTAGGATTTGTACAGTTCAGTAGGCAAAAGGCATATACTAATAGGTCTATTCGTTATTAGCATAAGCCAATGTTCATTCAAGTGTTAGAGCGTTATAGGCTAAATCAATTATTTGATCTGATTGTGCATTTATATAAGTCAAAAACAATCTGTAAGCTATTTGAAACACACTTTTGTTCCAGCTTATTGAAAGTGCTGCTGTGGGAGCTTATGCCCAATTGCCCGTTACACAATTCAAGGACAGTAACAAAGACTTCAACAATATTATACATATTCGTTAATACGTTTAAACCTCTCAAAGTACCTTTCACTGCTACTTTTACTGACAGTAGCCTGTGTGTAGGCCTATATTATTGGCTTTTTGGTTTGCAAGGAGGGATTTTCTGACGGCAAAGTTGATTTTGCCCAAACTTTCGTCAAGTAAAGCAGAAAAGTACCAGGTTTGTTCAAACTTCCTATTTGATTGGTTCAACTTGCAATGGTTTGTTCTCCCTCTCATTATTACTATATTATGTTTTCATGTAGGATATTTGCAAAGAGAATTGAGATGGAACGCCGCTAGACCTATAGATTCATTTGATGGTTGATATTGAAAGAGTAGGCTAGTATGCCAACAACTCACATTTTAATTGAATGGGAAAATGGGGAAAGAGAGAAATCAAGATTTTAAAAACAATAAGCCAGATAACGGAGTGTCCACTGCAAAAGGCCCATGATCATCCGACGGAGGGGAGGGGGAGACAGACCTTACCTGACATTTTTGCGCAGATTTAGTGCTCTCTCTACAATCAACATAGTTATACAATTCACAAAATGCAAGAGAACAAACACATATGTATCGAAATGTATTAGGCTATGGCAAATAGGAAAGTGTGCACACAGTGTCCTCACAGACTCCGGAGGAGCAGACAAACTCATATATAAAAAAATGTTTGTGTGACATCACGATGGCTGTCAAACATCGTCGATAGACTATGCAATCCTGAAAGCTCCCCCCCAACCCTACTACACGCCGATGGCCCACACCAGGAGGGAACAGCATTACAGAACATCCCAATAAAAAAGGTGTGCACTAGTACAGACCCATACAGCTCTTACCCTTTCTCGCCAGCATCAGCCTCTGTATCAATCTTAGGAGCAACAGCGGGGGGCTCTTTCTCCAGCAGGGAGTCAGACACCAGTTTGAGGGCTCGCTCAGAGTGGGACACAATCCTCTGCACCGCCTGCAGCTCCTCCTCCACAGGGTAGACGGTGGAGTGTTTGGCCATGATGTGGCGGTCGTCTGGGGAGTCCGGCCGACGCACGGGCTGCTAAGGGGAGAAGAGAAGAGCTGAAACACGTCTGGAAACAAACTGAAAAGCTAAATACATCAATCCTGGTTGCACCAGTTTTCCCTCAAGTGATCAAGTTCACGTAGACCGAACATTGATTGAAACATTGATTCTCACCAGTAGGGGTGGCACTGGCATGCCAGGCCGGCTCATGAGTGGAGGGGGGGGCATCCTGCGTCTCTGCTCCCCCCAATATAGCTGATCCTCCTCCATCCTCCTCCAGTACATGTCCTCCTCATAGCGCCTGGCAGAGGATACAAATACAGCACAGGATTATTAAATATTCAAACTGGGTAGGTTTTCTGCTGAGTTACCCGTCTGATGCTGATCAGGAGTTATAAGACATCTTTGAGACTGTTGAAAGGTATTTGGCCAGATTATGCAGGGGCATTCAAGAGTTTTCAGCACTTAAGATGTTGGGTTTCAGAACTATATGGGTAGTGGACTCAGCAGCAGGGTTCCGCTGCTCTGCCTTCCTCTGAAATCATCTCCAAGAAAAAATAACTATAGGGAGAAGTTGCCCCTAAGCACTGCTCAGACCTTAAGAGATTTTGGCAATTAAGCCCTTTTTCAGTTGAACTCGACGATAGGTTTTTTAAATTTGATCTCTGCGTGTAGTTTAAAAGGCAGTTAAAGTTAGTTTCGCAAGCCATTGCTAACGAGCATTAGCGCAATGACTAAGTCTATAAGTATAGCTATAAGTATGTGCAATGATTGGAAATCTACAGGTACAGCTGTACATGCTAGTTAGCAATTTCAATAACACTAGTTAGCAACTCCCTTCAAACTGCACGCAGAGAGATAAAAATGGTATCCATTTGACTTTGGGTAAGTAGAAAAGGGCTTAATTGGTAAAATCTCGCACTGTTTAACCCCAAATGGATGACAAGGATTTTTGGGGCGAGTAAGCTTGATCCTAGATCTATGCCTCAGCAAGGGCTCTGACCTCATCTCTGTGTGCCAGCTGCTGTCTGGCTCTCACCTCATCTCTGTGTGCCAGCTGCTGTCTGGCTCTGACCTCATCTCCAAGTGCCAGCGCTGCTCATCATCCCTCTGTCTCTTCAGCACAGCCTTCTGTTTCTGTTTCCTAAGTTTGCCCTCCTGCAGTTTCCTGGCCCGGTTACTGGGCTTGATCTCCACCGGCAGCTCTGGGTTCACCTTCTTCTACAGGAGGGGAATGAAGGGATAGTAACAATGTCAAGAGCTGTCATTCATACAGCAGCAGTCAAAAAATTTGGACACCTACTCATTACAGGGTTTTTCTTTATTTTTACAATTTTCTAAATTCTAGTGAAGACAAAAACAATGAAATAACACATATGGAATCATGTAGTGTTAAACAATCTAAAAAGTGTTCAACAAATCAAAATATTTTTAGATTTGAGATTCTTCAAAGTAGCCACCCTTTGCCTTGATGACAGCTTTGCACACTCTTGGAATTCTCTCAAACAGAGGTAGTCACCTAGAATGCATTTCAATTAACAGGTGAGCCTTCTTAAAAGTTGATTTGTGAAATTTCTTTCCTTCTTAAATGCACTTGAGACAATAAGTTGCGTTGTGACAAGGTAGGGGGGTATACAGAAGATGGTCTTTTACCAAATAGTCCATATTATGGCAAGAACAGCTCATAAGCAAAGAGAAATGACAGCCCATTATTACTTTAAGACACAAAGTTCAGGCAATATGGAAAATGTCAAGAATTTTGAAAGTTTCTTCAAGTACAATCGCAAAAACCAAGCGCTATGATGAAATTGTCTCTCATGAGGACCGCCACAGGAATGGAAGACCCACAGTTACCTCTGCTGCAGAGGACAAGTTCATTAGTGTTACCAGCCTCAGAAATTGCAGCCCAAATAAATACTTCAAGTAACAGACATCTCAACATCAATTGCTCAGAGACTACGTAAATCAGGCCTTCATGTTCGAATTGCTGCGAAGAAACCACTAAAGGACACCAATAAGAAGACGATTTGCTTGGGCCAAGAAACACAAGTAATGGACATCAGACCGGTGGAAATCTGTACTTTGGTCTGAAGTCCAAATTGGAGATTTCTGGTTCCATCCACCACGTCTTTGTGAGACATGGTGTGGGTGAACGGATGACTCCGCATGCGTTTCCCACCGTAAAGCATGGAGGTGGTGGTGTTATGGTGTGGGGGTACTTTGCTGGTGACACAGTCTGTGATTTACTTAGAATTCAAGGCACACTTAACCAGCATGGCTACCACAGCATTCTGCAGCAATACGCCATCCCATCTGGTTTGCGCTGAGTGGGACTATCATTTGTTTTTCAACAGGCCACCAAACTGTGTTAGGGCTATTTGACCAAGAAGGAGAATGATGGAGTGCTGCATCAGATGACCTGGCCTCCACAATCCCCTGACCTCAACCAAATTGACATGGTTTGGGATGAGTCAGACAGCAGAGTAAAGGAAAAGCAGCCAACAAGTGCTCAGCATATGTGGGAACTCCTTCAAGACTGTTGGAAAAGCATTCCAGGTGAAGCTGGTTGAGAGAATGGCATGTGTGCAAAGCTGCCATCAAGCCAAAGGGTGGCTATTTGAAGAATCTCAAATATAAAACATTTGTTTAACCCTTTTTTGGTTACTACATGATTCCATATGTGTTATTTCATAGTTTTGATGTCTTCAGTGTTATTCTACAATGTAAAAAATAAAGGAAAAAAACCTTGAATGAGTAGGTGCCCAAACTTTTGACTGGTACTGTACATTCACACACACACACCTAGTGAGTAGTAGGCTCTCAAACTGAAAAGTATGCATATAGCCGTCATGCAAATCAATTATAATTTGATGTAAATTACATAATTCAACTGATGGCCAAATGACAAGGGGGCGACAGGACATTGCAAGCAATTTCTACATCCTGCCTAAACAAAGTCTGCCATCTAGTGGTGCTAGTTTTGCTGTGACTCAAAGTGTTCAATGCTTACGTTACAGTCAATTCATTTTGCCAGTACAATAAGTACATTGTAGTACGTAGCGGTTAGCTCTAGAAACACCTTGCACAAATGTTGCGCTATATGATGCACTTTCTGACCTTGTACTGCAGCCGGTGCCTGCGTCCCTTTAGGTGCATGTCTTTAGCGTTGGGGTCATTGAAACTGCATTCACAGAGTTTACAGTGGAAGCGAATCACCTTCCCATCATCATTACGCACCTTCCCATCATCAAAATGGAAACTTGCATTAGAACATACCATAACCTTTGCATAATTTACAAATGATTAGTGAATCAAGAAAAACAACTCCTACCTCCTCCACATAGTCATGTCCCACAGGCTGGACGTCCCCCTGCCCCCCCACTCCTTCCCCATCCTCATCGTCACTCGTGGTCTCGCTCTTAGAAGCGGTTGCTAACTGCTTGTCCTCATCCACCTTGGCTGATGGAGGGGTGGCCAGCTTGTTGGCTGTCAAGAGGAAGGCCAAATATTAGTACGGTGCAACTTAGAAGTATAGTTTGAGTCCGAAATTACTGCTTCAATTATCCATCATTGGTTTAATCTGTCAGCACATATCATAGTCACAACTACTAAACACAAGATTTCTTGGGAAGATTTACCAAGAAGGGTTATTTTGGGTGTGATTTGCTTCTTCACAGGTGCTGGGGCCTTGACGGCGTTTACGACCACCGGTTTGGGTGACGCTACAGGGGCAGTTGACGTGACGACAATAGGGGTCGTCTTCCCAGCGGTCGACGTTGAGATAATCGGAGCATTGTTCACTAAAATGGGTTCAGTTGACGGTATAGGTTTGCCTAGTTTGGTGTGGAGCTTCACCACCTATACAGGGTTAAATAACACAAACCATTGTGAGCTGGGATATCACATAAATACCTGATTAAAAGTGGTACACTAACGGAACACCAACATTTACAACTATCACAGAGCTGATCTAGACAAATTAACTAGCTAAACAGTGCTTTAATTAGCTAGCTAAACAGGGCTTCAATTAGCTAGCTAGCTGCCTGATGTTTATCTTCCTGTCAGTGCAGCTGTGCTACCTTCTGGTGCTTGGCCCCTCGGATATGGGCAGCGTACGCGTCTACGCCAGTGCAGGCAACGTCACATAGTTCACAGCGCAGCTGGGTCTGAATCCCCCGGGGCCCATTGCTCCCCACCGCGCTGCCAGATTTCAGAGCAGCCTCCTTCTTCTTGTGCTTCTGGCCCTCGAGGTGTTCCCGGTACGTCTGCAGAGAAATCCATTCAACAGGTAATTCAACATACCGAGAAAAACAAACCTGCAAAAAACATTGAATGTCAACCCTGGGTTTCCCTGGGTTTGTCAACCCGTGCTACCTTGTCCTGGACCTACTGTTTTCGACTATCTCTCTCTACCGCACCTGCTGTCTCTAACTCTGAACTGACATGTACTCCTGAGGTGCTGACCTGTTGCACCCTCTACAACCACTGTGATTAATATTATTTGACTCTGCTGGTCTTCTATGAACGTTTGAACATCTTGGTCAGGTTCTGTTACAATCTCCACCCGGCACAGCCAGAAGAGGACTGGCCACCCCTCAGACCCTGGTTCCCTTTCAGGTTTTTTCATAGGTTCCAGTCTTTCTAGGGAGGTTTTCCTACCCACCGTGCTTCTACATCTGCATTGCTTGCTGTTTTGGGTTTTAGGCTGGGTTTTTGTATAGCACTTTGTGACATCGGCTGATGTAAAAAGGGATTTAAATACATTTGATTGATGTTAAAATATTGTACATTCAGTTGACTCTGTAGTCGTTACGTCCGTTGCCAACAAATGACCTGTCCCTCTCATAACGTATCACCCAGACAGTTCACCACTACCTGCGGGCCAGCACAGCTGATCTTGCAGATGTCACAGTAGTGCAGCTGGGGCTGCTTGGGTGGCCCTTTGGGCTTCTGCAGCCTGTTCTGGTGGAACATGGGCTTCTTGTAGGCGTTGACTGTGGGAGCGGTCACCATGTTGCTGCCCGCGTTGCTCCAGGAAGAGCTGGTGAGCTGCTTGTGAGGCAGCTGCATGGACGGCTGGGGCTGCTGGGGTGGCGGCTGGGGAGCAGGCAATTGTGCAGGTTGGTAGTAGGAGGGGGTGGAAGTGTAGCCACTCGAGTCATAAGTAGAGTAGCTGATGCCTAAGGTGAGAGATGGAGAGTTGAGATGGGGCAGAAGGGGGGGGGGGGGTCACACAGTAAAAACACATGCTGTGACAAATATGCAAGCTGTGCTTGCTTGAATTTCACAAGGGTTGATCCTGGCACTAAATGTGGAGCTCTGGGAGTGTGGGAAGAAGCTCTCTCTCTTACCCGAGTAGGAGGTGGCAGCTGTGGAGTTGAAGGAGGAGCAAGGGGTGTAAGACGAGATGGGAGTTGGAGGCTGCTGAACACTGGTGGACACTGGGTAGATGTTATAGCTGGTGGACACTGAGCTAGCGGGGGCCAGAGGCTTTAAAGCTGTGACCTGCCTCTGTGGTGGAGGGGGCTGGCTATACACCGTGCTGACTGGACTGTAGCCACTCTTCACACCTACAGGGAAGAAAAATAAATCATCAGTGTTGTTAAACAGGCTTAGCTCCAGTTACACGACATTCAATACACAGGCTTTTGCAGTATACCAGCAGCCAAGTTCTTTGGCACAATAGTATGTTCTCATGAATAGTGTATAAAACGATGCATTGTCACATTCAGAGAGAACCTTTCAAATTAAATCAGTGGCTCTTGCATTGCAGTGTTATGATTGTCTGTGTGGGATTACGCATGGGAATTAGGTTGGCAATGACTCACCTGTCTGGTAGTAAGCTTCCGTTGGTGTCCGCTGGGCTGGAGCTATACTTGTCTGGTAGTACTGCTTCGTCTCATAACTAGTGACTGCAGGTGGGCGTCCGTAACTGTAGTTATCCTGAAAGGTTGTTTTACAGAGTAACACACGCATAGCAAAAAAAAAGTGTATGCAAAACAGATTGTGACTTGAACATTCTTAAACTTTTCCCAGGTACTTGCATTTATATACAATAGCTAATAGATAAAACACGACGACAGCACACAACGGGATGCTAAAGAAAGGAAATGGAACTGACCGTTTCGGTGTATACCGGTAGCTGGTACGCCTGTGGGGTGGTGGTAGGTTGGGGCGTAGGGTCCGGCTGCCGATAGCCATAATCTGGGGGGGTAGGGTGGGTCTGGTAGGCCGCCAGGTAGGGGGCAGAGGCCACGGGCCTGGCTGCTTGTGCAGGGGCAGGGGCATAGGAGGCGGTCACTGCATGGGCCACGGCAGGAGCCGGCTGAACACTGTAGCTGGCTGTGGTGGGGTGGGCAAAGGCCGGTGGAGGCTGAACGCTGTGGTGACAGACAGGATGGAGAAGTTGGAGTGAAGAATGAGGCACATTGTAAACAGAAAATGCTCTGTCAAGCCCATCTCTAAATGGTAAGTGTGTAGTCTGAGTACTGTACAACTAGGCTATTTCCTGTAGTCAACATGTATTTTTCTCATCAAACACTGTTGCCTACCGAACATGAACATTTCATAATGTGGATTTAAAAACTTGTAGAAGAGTTCGAAGCTAGCATCTTCAATCAAAAGATATTTACAAACAGCATCAACTGTGGCTGTCTAGAGACAGGCCATCTATTAAATAGGATCATGCTTGATGCATTTACCTACAGCACACGCTGCCCTGATTTGTTGAGCCCCCAATTTACTGAAACACCAGTTTAAGTTAAACAATTACTCAAGGATGAGTCCTGAAAGAACTCATCACCTACAATACAGAAAATACTGCGCAGACTACGACACTCTACATGAAATCAATTTCCTGCAGAATATGCAGTGCCAAAAGGATGACCTTGCAAACAAAGCAACAGCCTTATCATTAGCATGGATTGTGATGCTAACAGACAGCATTCCCAACACAGGTGTTCTAAAATCATCTGTGTCAACATTTTGTCTGGAATAACCCAGCTTTGTTTCATGTGGGAAAAGGACATAAATGTAATGGATTATGGGAAGAATAAGCACCCAAATTAAAGCTGCGAAAATGTTTAGGCTGTTCCTCACACTGTACTGGTACACAACTACACACAAAGCAGACAATGCAAAGGAACTTGACCAAAGAAAGCAATGTTTCTATAAAAGTAGAGTACAATGACGTCGACAGTCAGGTAGCATATGTAATGATCCCGATTTATGCACAAAAATAATTATACATTATTACTGTACTCAACATCATCAGCCACTGCTGCACCACTAGTTCAGAGGCATCAACTGAGACTGAAAGCTGTCACTCAAATCAATAATAGGCCTACAGCAGATGCAGAATGAGCTGGCAACTAGTAGCTCTAGGCTGCCATGTAAACATCTGGGAAGTGTTCATGTATGGTGTTGACGGTTAAAAACAAAGTATTCTGACTGTAAAATAGGTTGCCAACATATTTCTAGGTTGCAGTTTGAGTTTGAAGCAGCAAAGGTTCCACCCTCTGGAATGCAAGGGTTACTGATCTGGTTGGCTGATAATACATTTGACATCTTAGTCATTTAGCAGACGTTCTTATCCAGAGCGACTTACAGTTGTGAGTGCATTCATTTCATAAAATGTTTTTCTAATTACTGGTCCTTGTGGGAATCGAGCCCACAACCATGACATTGCAAGCGGCATGCTCTACCAACTGAGCCACATGGAACATTATAGCCAAAACTAATATTATTCATTGTCACGGCTGCCAGGTTCACTTGACATGACTCTCTCTGGATATTATAATGACAGTACACAGACACTGACATTAGGCAACAATTGTTTATTTAGCAAGTAAAGTTAGCAAGAAGCTAGCTAACAAACTTGTCATTTTTCAAGGGGCAACTCCTCCCCAAAAAAGCTTAACCGGATGCTAGTTAAGCAGGACGAATTTTGGAATGTTTACATTTTAATCATTTAGCAGACGCTCTTATCCAGAGCGACTTGCAGGTAGTGCATTCATCTTAAGATACTGTAGCTAGGTGGGACAACCACATATCACAGTTATAGTAAGTACATTATTCAGAAAAGTCATGGCTACAAGGGAAATTAGTCAAGTGTGAGTGCTAGTTCAAGAGAGGCTGCAGCATTCTGGATAAGTTGGTGGCACAAGCAGGGAGCCCAGCCAACAGAGTTACAGTAGTCCAGACTGTAGAGGACAAGTGCCTGGATTATAGCAATGATAGGAGAGATAGCAATGATAGGAGAGACCATGTGATGATATGACAGAGCTGAGTAACTTGGTGTATAGCAAGAGGAGAGGGCCTAGAACCGAGCCCTGGGGAACACCAGTACTGAGTGTACATGGTGCAGACACAGATCCTCTCCACGTCACCAGGTAGGAGCGGCCTGCCAGGTAAGATGCAATCCAAGAGTGTGCAGAGCCCTGAGAGGGTAGAGAGGATGATCTGATGGTTCACAATGTGGCAGTGGATAGATCTAGGACAGGGGTACTGGAGTACTATTTGAGAAGGTCCGGTCACAAATTTCCTAGGTGGCAAAGGTCTGGATGGATAATGTAATTTATCAGCGTAGTAAGAAACCCCCACCTCACAACCCATGCGACCCCAAACTGTTCACACCCCTCTTGTTGGCGGAGAGAAGATTGCAGTTTTAAAGCAAATTTCCCACAATTCTACACATTGAGGCAGAGATTTTGAGGGCTGTTTTAAAGCTAATTTCATGCAATTCAACACATTCTTCCATGTCTTGTGCGTTTATATGCTAACAGGGGAGAGAGAGTCAGCTTTGGCAGTGCGGAAAGCCTCCTTGACACAGAAGTCTTGGTTGAGTGACCTGTCTTGAAGCCTCACTGGTTAAGGCCAAGAAGATCATTCTGAGAGATAACGACAGAGTTGGTCAGAGACTGGTGGAAAAGAGTTGCCTTGGGTTAGAGCAAGAAGCTTGAAATGTATAATGGTAGAAAGTGGCTTTAGCAGCAGATAGAGAGGAAGGGAAGGTAGAGAGGAGAGAGTGAAAGGATGATAGGTCCTCTGGAAGTTTAGTTTCCTTCATTTTCACTCTGCTGCCCGCAGTCCTGTTCTGTGAGCTCGCAATGAGTCGCTCAGCTACAGAGCAAGAGGGGAGGGCCAAGCCGGCCAGGAGGAAAGGGGACAGTGCGAGTCATAGGATGTAGAAAGGGAGGATAGTAGGGTCGAAGAGGCAGAATCAGGAGGGAGAAGGATTTAGCAGAAGGGAGAGATGATAGAAGAGGAGAGAGTAGTGGGAGAGAGAAAGCGAAGATTGCGATGGCGTATGACCATCTCGGTAGGGGCTGCGTGCCTATGGTTGGAAGATAGGGAGACAGAAAAGGAAACAAAGTGATCAGAGACCTGGATGGGGTTTAAAGTGAGATTAGCAGGTGAGCAGCCTCCTAGAAATGATGAGGTCAAGTGTATTGCCTGCCCTGTGAGTGGGAGGGGATTGGGAAAGGAAGGGTGAGGTCAAAACCGGCAAGGAGGGGAAAGAGAAAGTTGGAAAGAAATGCATTGAAGGCAGACGTCGGGAGGTTGAAGTCACCCATTACGAAGAGTGGTGAGCCATCTAAAAATTAGCTTATCAAAGTGTCAAGCTCATTAAGGAACTCTAAGGGCACCTGTTGGGCAATATATGACAATGTTAAGCTTGAGTGGACAAATGACAGTATGGAATTCAAATGAGGAGATGGACAGGTGAGTGAGGGAGGAGAAAATAGAAAATCGGCATTTAGGAAAAATGAGCAGCCCTGTGCCACCACCGCGGCAACCAGATGCTCTCGGAGTACAAGATAAAATGTAGTCAGATGTAGAGCAGCTGGAGTAGCAGTGTTCTCTGGGGTGACTCATGTTTCTGTCAGGACCAAAACATCTAGGGACTGAAGGGCAGCATAGGCTGAGCAGGGTACACTAAATTAAAAGGGTTGCAGCCAACGGTTGGGGAGCGTCTGTAAAGCCTACATGTAGAGGAGCAGACTGGGATAGAACACACAGTTGCTAAAATGACATCTGAAAATAACTAGGTGAGATACTCAAGTGAGAGAGGTGTGGAGCCTTCCACTCTTTCCTTCCTCAAATAACTCAGTGGAGCCATTTTTGTTTCGGACCACAACAATCACAAATTGCACTGCCCCTTAATCAAGGTCGATGTGTCAACAATCTGCAAGTTATGAGCAGTCAGCAGTTCACACACCAAGGGAAGAAAGGCAGCACTTAAAGTAGATGGCCCTAGCTAGCAGAAAGACAGTACTAGACAACAAATTAAGACAAAGAATTATACTTCTCACTCCTGGTGAGATCAGGAGTCCTCTAGTTATATAAATATGTTAGAACAAAACAACCCTCTACATTTATAACAAGGAATCATGTCGGCTCTATTCATAGCATCTCTATCTGCAACTGAACGGCCTAAAAATGTAGCATATTCGCCCAAAATGTGACTGCTAGTTTGAAGCTGACCAGGGGCATATTCATTACGCCGATTTTTGTTGCAAAACGTTTCTTAAACGGAACGAAACGGGGGGGGGGGACTATCTGAATTTGTCCAATAATATAAACTTTAGTTTTCGTTGCAAAACGCAACTGTTTGGACTAATGATTACACCTCTGGACCTCAATTTAACTAATTCGTATGTCCCTACCGCTAGGAAAAAAAAGCTAACTAGCTAGCCATTTTACTACACAAATATCAAGCTAGGTACAGTAGCTAGTTAATCATCTTTGCTAAACGTTTGAGGTTTCATTACATTCCAAGTGCGAAGCTCTCCCTAGCCAGGAAAGAATGGAACCTGCTTTGATGCCTAACAGTAATGTTAGCTAGCTAACTAATCTGGCTAGCATATCCATTGCACTCCCAAGGCCTCGAGCTAGCAATATCGCACCGGCAATGAAGCGTTTGGAGGCATACTCGTCGCAACAAGACCCGGCGACGACTCGGGATGAGTGCATGCTACCCATAGCCAGAAGCTATGTAATTACCTGTACTGCGGACCGGCACCATGAGTGAACCCATAATAATTGCTTGCAGCCATCTTGGCATCTACTGTAACCGGACCACCAGACGGGATCCGCTATCTGTCACGTGTCCGTCAGGTACCATTCGCGCGCACGCTTGGATATTTAACCACATAGACGTCACAGGGGCTATAAAACTAAAGCATCCGTCCAATTATTTTTCACCGCCAAATGTGGTAGTGAGACGAGGTCTAATAGTGGGAGAGGATGGAACTAGGTGAAACTGGGCCGACATTCTGCAAATGTTATCATTGATGAAACATCGGATCAAAAAATATATGTTCCCAAAACTAGAATATGTTACGAACACAGTAAAGTTTTATAAACTTCACGCTTTGCCAAAGTCGCGTTGCTTAGAATGAATGCAATGCTGACTGAGTTTGTGCACACGCGCACTAAAGAGTAGGCGTTCCCTATCGGAAATATGAAAATATATGCTACCACGAGCCAATACGATCTTGCTTGCTCCGTGCTTGGCTTTGCCCACCTCCTTGCTTGTTCTGCCCACTATGCTTCCTTTGCTCACACTGTAAACGAGAGAGATGAACTATCTTGGGTTAGTTATAGACATCTATTGATTTAACTCGAGGTGCTGACACAATTAATATTTCGTCGTTTGAAACGATATCTACAAAGTATCAATTTCAGTTCAAATCCATATAATCCTAGGTATAGCCTACTGAACATTTATATTCTGTTTAAAAACTTTTCAAGCTGTGCAGAGTCCATCCCGACGCACCCGTCCTAGTGGAAAATTAAGCTAGTGGCAAATGAAGCGTGTATTGTTGGTCAGACAAGTGCCACATATAAGCCCTTCTGGTGTGTCCCACTGGCATTGCATGGCCGCCTGCCACCGACACTGCTGTCTAGGGCAGATTGCTCGACAGAGGGGAAGTCCACTCCTGCAGCTGGGCAGGAAAAGGGGAGAATGGAGAAAGGAGGACAGGAATGGGTGGAGCATAAGCAGCGGGTGAGAAATTTGTGGATGAATGGGGGATATGATTGGTGGAGAACTGAAGTGCGCAAGGGAGGCTGAATAAGTTAGTGTCTGTGTATGGGTAGGGGGTGGGTGGGGTGGTGATGTGTTGAGTGTGGAGAGAGAGAGAGAGATGCTGTTGCCAGGAAACAGTGGGCATAGAGGACCATTCACAGCAGTTCATGGAGTAAAAACACAAAGGGAGACTTGATATGTAGGTGGTGTTTTTAGTATAAACAGGCAGATATGAACAGGACAGTTATACCAGCATGGACTGGATTAAACCAACATGAGCAGAGAGGAAAGTACAGTATAACTACTGAAGAGGAATTGGCGCTGATGTACACGCTATTATGGGATGGAGAGATGAGAGATTCTCATAATTTAGAGATTTAGATTTATAGAGTCTAGACAGAAATACATGGGCAGAGTAGACAACCAGAAACAGTTATCATGATAACAGCACTGATTCCTTCGAATTAAAAGGGCAGGGTGGAGCTCTAAAGGAGCCTGTCACTTCAGTCTTCAGGGCCAGTCTCTTTCACACCCTCCTTCCCCAACAGAAGTGGAGGGAGGCAGGGGGGGAACAAAGCTGCCCCCTATATTCAGACACCTGCTGCTGCTGCCTGACACGGGACGACAAGGGGGGCAACTCACAAGACCCATGCATTGACCCTGGTCTGAAGGACTTCAATTCCTAGCTGTCCAATCTCTACATCAGTGAATAAGGAGGGAGGACGCAAAGGAGGGACGGACAGCAGTGATTCAAGGGATCTTTTACTGTCCATGTGAGTACGCCTTTGATTTCTTCCTCTACTATTTATTAGACTCCTCATACAGTGTGTGTGTGTGTGTGTGTGTGTGTGTGTGTGTGTGGTAAATGTATAGTAGCTCATGAATATGTTAACTCTTATATACGATACAAATCTATAGGATTAGATGACAAAGAAAGACTGTCGATTTCCATTGTATTCAGCTTTTGCATTTTCCTTGCACATGCAGACTGCAGATGTGATTCAAGTCTTTTGTCGAGTTTTCCCACACTGCTGTTATTCCTCGTCATGGCAGCATCCTGAATACCTTCCTGCCTACAGATATAGCCTCCATTGGTATGCCCTCCAGAACTGTAGTACTGTCATTGGATTGTCAATGTATTAACTTATTCAAGTGTTAGGATGCAAAACAATCCATAGTGTTTGGAAAATGAAAGATGCAGGCAATTGATTACTTTCATTACCTCTCATGCTGGTGGGCTTTTCTTCTTCCCTCCATATTCATAACATGCCAGCCCTCTCTTCATTTGACAAATTATAGTTTGGATACTGTATCACTTCACTAGGCACACACAGTTGGGTTTATGCGTTTATTGGGTGTATGGTATGCAAATTGTTCTGGTCACACAATAAGGCTCACAGTTGCATGCTCAATCGAAGTGACATGGAATACAAGCAGCTTCTCTTGTGGGTTATGGCTGGGGTCTTATAGTATGCTGCTTTTCCCTTCGGGATACAGTACACTGCTCTACACCCTCTCGGAGTGGATATGATGTCGCTGTACAGTATACATTCTGTATAGAGGTTGACCTTACAAAACACTTCTTACAATGCATCTAACAGTATTGCCGGGCAACAACCTGATGGAAACAATCATGTGAACATTTTGATGTGTGTAGGACATTGCCTTGCAAATCATGTTCTGATCGCCTTATTTATTTTGCTGTGTCTATGTTAGGTGAATTCTCAAAGATAGTATTGCCACTTATCCACACCCACAGGCAGGTAATGTACTTTCGGAGCCCTCCCTGAGTGTATCTGTTTTTATAATTATTTCCACAGCTGACCTGGGGAACCTAAGCCGCTCAGTACACTTCAGTTGGCTCTGTTGATTTTCCACATGAGTGAAGAGGTACAAATAGAGGAGTAATTTAGTTCAATTAAACACAATCAGTCACATGCAGTGAACCATACACAGTATATTTTATACTGAGGTTGAATCTGATTTTGAATAATATTAGTGTCTCTTTCTTAATCAATGTAGCCGATGATGGTAACGAAAACTGAAACCCAAGTCACACATTTCCCTCAAAAACAGAATGTGAGTGATTACAATACGGTGCACTGACTAACATGATGTCAACCCAGCTTGAGGTATCTGGAGCCAGGATTATTAAGCTGTAGAACTGTCTCTTTAAACTTGTGTCAGACAGGATAAACCAGAACACATCAAAAAGGTGGCAACTGCGCTGAGGATTAGTAGCTGATGAGGGGGGATTAAGAGTTGATTTCTCCTGGCCTCTTGGATTCCAGCTACGAAATTCCTTAATTGTGACTGACTTTGAGGGAAGGAGCAAGGGGACCTCAGTCACATGCTCCTCTCATGCTACACATGGGGATATACGCCTCGTGACCTGGATTCAGTTTCTCAAATGAAATGATAAATACTAATGAATTA
Source organism: Oncorhynchus masou masou (assembly GCF_036934945.1). Classification (NCBI taxonomy): domain Eukaryota; kingdom Metazoa; phylum Chordata; class Actinopteri; order Salmoniformes; family Salmonidae; genus Oncorhynchus; species Oncorhynchus masou. The sequence continues at coordinate 76,937,473 of NC_088235.1, read as the reverse complement.
AATAAAATGCTAATAACTGTACCATTGTTCCTCTTGTATAAATGCATTCTCTGTTTTATAACGGAGGAATTCTCTGTGTTACACAAGACATGGGCTTATTGCCATTTATGCTTCATACCTGAGGATGGGATTGATTTGGTTTGATCCCGCTTATAGCCGGAGGCTATAATTTGATTATGCCAATGATAATGGTGATAGGGATAAATTGGATCTACATATCATTTCCAATGCTCAAAGCGCTCCCTTGTAACAGGATGGAACTCACCCCATCTGTGATTGATTATTGTTGGTTGGTTAATTATGTATGGTCTGTCTATGTCTGTGTGCCCCAGGCTCCTCCCCTCCCTTCCATGGGATGGGCACCACAGAGGCGACACTACGAATGGATAACATGGAATGTAAAGATGAGTGGCAGGACGAAGACTTCCCCAGGTGGGTGTCAGACGACTTTGATGATGCTTTACTTTACAGGGTCCTTTAGTCCTGCAGAGTCCAATACTGTGTAAAAAGTATTGTAATAACTCACCATAACATTATACTGACAGCAGTAATCCATCAGTAAGTACACTATACAGCCTACAGTGTAACAACAAAGGTTACACTATTTGTTACATTGTACTTGCAAGAATAAGCACACAGTAATACACTTTAGAATGATACTCTGTGTGTTTTTTTCCCACCACAACTGGTAGATGACAATATCTCATGCCCGCAGTGATGTTTGTTGTTGGACTATAATCTGCTCCAGTATAATTTGCTTGAGGATTTCCCAGTGAGCTAACCCTGTGCAGCTGGTGTAATTATAGCCTGGAATACCTAGCAGATACCCCATCTACTGAAATCAACCTCTGACATTGATTGCAGTAGCCACATGACAATAACATGTGCCGTAAACATTCACAAACACTGGATCTATACAGAATTTAAACAAAAATTATAATTGTCCTCCAAGCACTGAATAATTACAAAGAGGACTGGATTTAAGCAGGACTTTCCTCTTTATTGTCATTGCGAGACGCAGAGAGATCAGATAATTGCTCAGTGTGAAATTAAAGGAGTGTGAAGAAGAAAGGCAAAGAGAGAGCATTCTGACAGCAAGGAGCCTCCTCCTGTCTCTCTCCATCTGAGGGAGCGGAGACAGGGAGCAGGTGCAGCTCTCTCCTTAAATGGTAGTGGGTAGCGTCATGTGACGCAGCAGCCAGTCAACAACACAGCATCACCAGGAAAATGGTGGCAGATCAGCATTAAGGAAAAGGAGGAAGATAAAATAAGTATATGTATCATTAGGCTCTGAATGATGATGTGCCTGAGGCTCCCTATGATCGACTGAGAAAAGGGCATGCATAATATTCTAGGATCCTGTGCTGTAAAATCAAATAGTTGCCTGGACCGTCTTTGAATCCATCCTAATTTTTGATAAGGTAAGCAGGAGCTCTTGATATCTTAGCCCTCATCATCATATAGGAGAAGAATATGGCCTGACTGCTTGACATTTTGGATTATCATACCCTCTGTTAGACATAATTCCTATTTCATTTCTTTCTCATGGTGTCATTATTGTAGGAAACTGGTTATTTGAACAATGGAAGCTTGCCAGTGGTTATAGCAGTGGGACGCCTCAGAGATGCTAGATCGGACACCATGCAGTGTAACGGATGCCCTTGTCATTTGTTATTGCCGGTCATGTTGATTTGGCAACACTGTTATAGACTGTCTGTCCTCCCTGGGATGTTAGGTTGAAAGGATGGTTTAGTATTAGGCAGCAGTGGAGCACAGTGGCGCTGTATACTTTATATTTCCCCAGTGCCTCTTGGTATTTGGTTGCTGTTGACATTTCCCCCCTGTATTATACCTTTCATTCCCCACCTCCTCCATGTCCTCCTCCTGGTTTCACGTTACAGGAAGTGACAAGGGAAATTACACCACGTGTTAAGGGGTAACCTAACGGTGTGTCTGCCTCCCCTGCACAGTGAATAAGGTTTGTTGACATACCACCGCCTCTACCTCCCTCCCCACATCGCACACCGTGGCAGGTCTATAATCTAAAGAGCTCCCTGGGGAGATGCTAATTACCACCCTGCCTCCTCTCTCTGTGCTCCCTTTGTGGTGCTGAGCCAGATCACTGACAACCCCACTGACATGATCATTGGCATGTGTTAATTTTGCACCAGCTGCAATGATGTGGTGATGTACTAGTGTGCTTCCAGGACTATTTGGGGTTTGGTTTATTTGAGTCAGGCTGGCTGGCTTTAGTGTTTGCTCATGTCATGCTATTGTGTGTGGCTGTGGCCCTGACAGAATGATGGGCTCTCTGTGTTGATTTTCAGACCACTTCCTGAGGACGGTGACATGGAGTCTTCCTGTGGTCTCACCGATGACCGAGCCTGTAAGTGTAATTGAAATAACACCTCACCTGTCTGGCATAAGATAGATGTTTTTGGTTTGGTAAAGTTAACACATTTGATATAGTATAAGCCGCTTTAGCTTAATATACAGTATTACTTTCTAACAATGAGCCTCATCTCACATGCTACTTTCTGGACCCTGCACCCGTGAATTCAACTTGATGTCATGTGTGTACACTATTAGTAGCTAATAAGTCTCACCTCCTCTGTCACAGCTCCTCCCAACTCTCTGAATGTTAATGCAGTTGGAGGAGGCGGAAGTGGAGGAGGGTCCACCCATCGTAAGCGGCGTACATTATTGGCCCCGGACATGAACCTGTCCCTGGACCACAGCGAGGGTTCCCTGCTGTCTGACGACTTCTTGGATACGCCCGACGACCTGGACATCAATGTGGACGACATCGAGACCCCAGACGACAACGACTCCCTGGAGTTCATCACCAACGGCAACGAGCTGGAATGGGAAGGTAGGTAGAGCTCATGCGGCGTGGAATAATGGAAGCCCTGGTGCCAGCCTGGTAGCCTTGGTGCCAGTCTGTGTGCTTTAGACAACTTGTTGTTTGGCAAGATGTACGTAGCTAGCGCAGACACGGTCTGGCACCCACTCTGGCTCGATATATTGAACAAAAATATAAATGCAACATGTAAAGTGTTGGTCACATGTTTCATGAGCTGAAATAAAAGATCCCAGGAATGTTCTATTCACACAAAAAGCTTATTTTTTCAAAAATGTTGTGCACAAATTTGTTTAAATCCCTGTTAGTGAGCATTTCTCCTTTGACAAGACAATCCATCCACCTGACAGGTGTGGCATATCAAGAAGCGGATTAAACAGCATGATCATTACACAGGTGCACCTTGTGCTGGGGACAATAAAAGGCCACTCTAGAATGTGCAGTTTTGTCACACAACACAATTCCACAGATATCTCAAGTTTTGAGGGTGTGTAATTGGCATGCTGACTGCAGGAATGTTCACCAGAGCTGTTGCCAGATAATTTAATGTTAATTTCTCTACTATAAGCCGCCTCCAACGTTGTTTTAGAGAATTTGGCAGTACGTCCAACTGGTCTCACAACTGCAGACCACGAGTAACCACGCCAGCCCAGGACCTCCACACCCGGCTTCTTTACCTACGGGATCATCTGAGACCAGCCACCCAGACAGCTGATGAAACTGTGGGTTTCCACAAACTGTTAGAAACCGTCTCAGGTAAGCTCACCTGCGTGCTCGTCATCCTCACCAGGGTCTTGCCCGAACTGCAGTTCGGCGTCGTAACCGACTTCAGTGGCCAAATGCTCACTTTCGATGGCCACTGACACATTGGAGAAGTGTGCTCTTCACGGATGAATCCCAGTTTCAACTGTACCAGGCAGATGGCTGACAGTGTGTATGGCGTTGTGTGGGCGAGCGGTTTGCTGATGTAAACGTTGTGAACCGAGTGCCCCATGGTGGCGGTGGGGTTATGGTATGGGCAGGCATAAGCTACGGACAACAAACACAATTGCATTTTATCGATGGCAATTTGAATGCACAGAGATACCGTGACAAGATTTGTAAGTCGCTCTGGATAAGAGCGTCTGCTAAATGACTTAAATGTAAATGTAAGATCCTGAGGCCCATTTCCGTGCCATTCATCCGTCCGCCATCACCTCATGTTTCAGCATGATAATGCACGTCCCCATGTCACAAGGACCTGTATGCAATTCCTGGAAGCTGAAAATGTCCCAGTTCTTCCTTGGCCTGCATACTCACCAGAATTGCCACCCATTGAGCATGATTGGGATGCTCTGCATGGAGATGTACAACAGTGGGTTCCAGTTCCCGTCAATATCCAGCAACTTCGCACAGCCATCGAACAGGAGTGGGACAACAATCCACAGTCTGATCAACTCTATGCAAAAAGATATGTCACACTGCATGAGGCAAATGGTGGTCAAACCCGATACTGACACACCAGATACACGACCCTACTTTTTTTTTTTAAAGGTACAGTCTCTGTGACCAACAGAATGATATCTGTATTACCAGTCATGTGAAATCCATAGATTAGGGCCTAATGAGTTTATTTCAATTGACTGATTTCCTTAAATGAGCTGTGACTCAGTAAAATCTTTGAAATTGTTTATGCATTTATATTTTTGTTCGGTGTAAATAGCTGCGTAGTAAAAAGTCCATGCTATCAGACTACAGCTGAACAGAACACAGCAGCTAAAATACTGAAGAGACAAAGGTGGATGACATAAAACACATCCATTATGTCTCACTAATAGAAATACCTTTGTTTTTAACCCACTTCACATTACAGCATAAACACCTTCAAACTTTTCACTATGTACATCCAGATGACACGCCAGTGGCCAACGCCAAAGCGGGGCCTGGTGACGGAGAAGAGGAGGATGGTGCTGATGGGACGGGGGGAAACGGGCGCCTGTGGAGGACGGTGATCATTGGGGAGCAGGAGCACCGCATCGACATGCAGGTCATCAGGCCGTACCTCCGCGTCATCACCCATGGGGGTCAGTATCCAACCAACAGCATCCAGCCAGAGCCATAGATACACTGTATACATAGTTCAACTAATTAGAATTGAATTGTCATAGAACCTTTGGTGCCAACATGGTGCCCATTCAATCTCAAACTGAGTTTACGTCGGTATATGTCTGTATATTGATGGTTCTGCATCCAGGTAATTGACACAAACGGGATGAACTTACAGGCCATGTCAACTGTCGCTCTTCTCTCCCTCTGCAGGTTACTATGGCGAGGGTCTGAATGCCATCATAGTGTTCTCAGCCTGCTACCTGCCCGACAGCAGCTGTGCAGATTACCACTACATCATGGAGAACCTCTTCCTGTGAGTTACTGGATTTACAAATTGCAGAGATACTGATTTATGGCAAGAGGCACAAATGCCCAACTACCACAGAGTGATATTTAAAACTAGGTCATCACGCCTGGTATGCTATCATTGAAATCAGAGAGATCATGTCATACATCACGCAATCATTTTGTAGTGAAGATTTATGCTGCCAGAAAATGTCACGAATCCCGCTTCCTGAGTCTGTGTTTGCCTGTGTATCTGTCCTGGAGTGTGTTTCCGGTGTCCTGGAACGCACCCTGTCTGGTTGACGGGCGTATTAGCTTGTTGGGAGATCGATGTTCACCCGCACCTGTATCCCATCAGTAATCTGCACACCTGTCCTGATCATCACCTATCCCCTTCAAAAGCTCTGACCTGACATCCATTCCCTGCCGGATCGTTAGCCATAAACATTACTCACCCGGATCATTTACCCTATTCCCGCCTGGTCGCCGGAGAATTCCGCTACCCCATTGGATCCACCTATTTACTCCCATCAACTCACCACCGCTGCCCGCTACGCCACCTGGATATATCTACCCATTCATATTCACTTGTAAATAAATACTCACCTTCTTCCTACTCTCCTTGTCCTGGTCTGCTTCTGGGTTCGATTTTGAAAGAACGTGACAGAAAATGGGAACTCGAGATTTCATTAGTGCTTGCCACGGTAGCAATAAAATAAACCTCAATATTTTTCCCTTCCTCATTGCCATCTCAGGTATGTGGTCAGCAGTCTAGAAATGCTGGTTGCTGAGGACTATTTGATCATTTACATGAATGGAGCCACACCGCGGGGCAAGATGCCGGGCATAGGATGGCTGAAGAAATGCTATCAGATGATTGATAGGAGGTAAGACTATTTATATCGTATACACCACTGCAAGACAGCATGGATAATGCAATCATTCATACTGTCAGCATAGGATGGATGTGCATAACACAAATGTTGACTGACTCTAAGGAGAAACTAATGGGGAGTAATTGAGCTTGTCACTGCTACTGGCAGTCAATGGGAAGTGAGGATTGACTCATACTACGGTAGGCTGCTTGATAGAGTCTTCCAGCACTATCAGATGAATGTATGTATATATTGCCTTATTTCAACTATTTATTTCTGTTGTCCCTGAAGGCTGAGGAAGAACCTGAAGTCTCTGGTCATCGCCCACCCCACCTGGTTCATCCGCACTGTGCTGGCCATATCTAGGCCTTTTATCAGGTGACCACAGAACAACAACATCATGTTAAAGGGGTACTCCAGGATCTTAAAACATAACACATTTGTAACATATAGTATGAATTGGATTCGTAACATATGTGAATCGCTATTTGAATCGCTATTTTGCATGACGTAACATATCATACGAAATGGATGATGTAGTACACAATTTGATGACGTAGTACACACAACTGGGACCACTTTTGGCTCATTAGCAGCACTTTCAAAACTTCTGTCTGAAATGATACAAAAGTTTTTTCATAATACAGTTATGCTACATATCGCCACTGTGATGGATAACTAATAGTTGTCCACATAAAACCAACATAACTGGTTGTTTTTATCATGTTCTTATTTGCAGTGTGAAGTTTATGAATAAGATCCAGTATGTGCATAGTCTGGATGAGCTGGCAGAGATAGTCCCCATGGAACATGTGCAGGTCCCGGAGTGTGTGGTGCAGTAAGTATCATCAACCACTATGGGGGGTAACTAAGCTGAAGACTCTCACCATCATTCACTGACCTGCAGTGATTTGCAGATTAATAAATGATGTAAACTTGCAAGCTAATAATTTTCCCCTCTGTGAATAGACACGGATGCCTGGTAGAGACTCTGAGGCAGTAAATAAATCATAGAAGAACACATTTGAATATCAAAAAGTTTTCAAATGGGAATTTATGTTCATTTGGTATGTCAGCCAAAAAAATAGATGTAAGATTGTATCTGTATTTCAATCTTGGAAAAGGACTTGGATCAGAAAAGGGATCTTAATCTTTTCTTTTTACAGATTTGAGGAGGAGAGGATCAGAGCTCGGAAAGAAAGGTAAAAACACATTTACATATTTATTTTTTAGATTGAATTAACCAGGAATACATGCCATGCTCATACTCAATCAGGGGTGATCCATGCTGTATCCTCAGTCAATTCATTCATCAAACTTTAATTCAAGTGTTGTTTCCCTCTGCCTGTACAGGATGGAGCAGGAACAGCAGGAACAGCCAAACCCACACGCGTCTTCTTCAGCCAAGGCAGAGAGGTAAGGGAGCAGACAGCTACACTATAACGGCCTGTGCGTGATAGCCGGATATCTTAAAGCTCTCCAGGACCAGGGTTGGAGATACTTTTGTATATATAGGGTATGTTGACACCCCTTCAAATTAGTGGATTTGGCAACGGGTGTTGCTGACAGGTCCCCATAGACAAACATTGGCAGTGTAATGGCCTTACCGAAGAGCTCAGTGACTTTCAACGTGGCACTATCATGGGACAACACCTTTCCAACATGTCAGTTCATCAAACTCCTGCCCTGCTAGAGCTGCCCCGTTCAACTACGTGCTGTTATTGTGAATGGGAAACGTCTAGGAGCAACAACGGCTCAGCCGCGAAGTAGTAGGCCACAAAAGCTCACAGAATGGGAACGGGGAGTGCTGAAGCGTGTAGCGTGTAAAAATCATCTGTCCTCGGTTGCAACACTCACTACCGAGTTTTGAACGGCCTCTGGAAGCAACGTCAGCACAGTAGCTGTTTGTCGGGAGCTTCATGAAATGGTTTTCCATGGCACACATTAGCCTAAGATCACCATGTGCAATGCCAAGCGTCTGCTGGAGTGGTGTGAAGCTCGCCGCCATTGGACTCTGGAGCAGTGGAAATCCTCTGGATTTCCAACAGACGAAAGCTACCTTCAGGGGCATAGTGCCAACTGTAAAGTTTGGAGGGGGAAAAATAATGGTCTGGGGTTGCTAGGGCCCTTAGTTCCAGTGAAGGGAAATCTTAACGCTACAGCATACAATGACATTCTAGATGATTCTGTGCTTCCAACTTTGTGGCAACAGTTTGGGGAAGGCCCTTTCCTATTTAAGTATGACAATGCCCCCGTGCACAAAGCGAGATCCGTACAGAAATTGTTTGTCGAGATTGTGTGGAAGAACTTGACTGGCCTGCCCAGAGCCCTAATCTCAACCCCATTGAACACCTTTGGGATGAATTGGCACACCGACTGTGAGCCCGGCCTAATCGCCCGACCTCACTAATGCGCTTGTGGCTGAATGGAAGTGCCTGCAGCAATGTTCCAACATCTAGTGGAAAGCCTTCCCAGAAGAGTAGAGGCTGTTATAGCAGAAAAGGGAGGACCAACACCATATGAATGCCCATGATTTTGGAATGAGACTTTTGACGAGCAGGTGTCCACATACTTTTGGTAATGTAGGGTACCTGGTATAGATCAAGCAGCAGTCAACATGGCCATTGTCGAGCACTATTACCTCTCAACAGCAGTATAGCAGGAAACAAAGTCACAGAGACATTTATTTATTCATACTCATGTCATTTGCAGGCCCAAGTCAATGATCACAGGGCAAGGAATCTGAAAGGGACCTGCTCCTCTTTATTCATCTCATACCATGGTAAGGAAGGACACAACACTACTGCTCTTCTCACACTGACAACAAGGTGACACTGCACTCATAAATACAATGTACATTGTGCATACGGTATCCACTGGCAGCCTGTGGCAGGAGTCAGGCCCATAGAGATCCTATTGAATGAGTTCTAAGATATCATTCTGAGGTCAGGCCATTTAACCACTTAAACAGATGTTGAAACCACCAGCACCATTTGAATGTCTACTGTTACGTAATGTCCACCTGCTCAGACATTTAAGAATCAGACCCAGCCAGTCCTCAGTGCTATTGTACAGGAATGCCCGGTCAAGTGCTGCCAGCCAGGCCTAATGGGTGAGTGTGTCAGGAATGTGTGTGTGTCTTACTGTGTCATCAAGGGACTTTCAGGGGTCAAGAGGTCAGGCATGTCGCAGCCTCACTCATGTTACAATAAGGTCAGCTGTATTAAATGAACTGCTCTGTGAACCTGGTCTGCTGTTTTGAAAAGTGTATTCTTGTGGAAGTTTTTATATCATTAACCTGCTTCTTAATGACGGTGTCTTGTATCATCTGTGCAGTTGTTGAAAGAAGTTTGGAGCATGAAAACTGTGTTTATAAGAAGAAACATGAAGTCCTACAAGTCTAAGAATATTTCCTAATCTATAAATATCAAGCTGAAGATTTTTCCATCAAGATATTAAACTCCCCAACACACTCCTCAGTTGTTCTTAGGTTGCCAACTGATTCCATCAGGACATTCAAGGGAATTGTCTGTTCTGGGGACTATACAACTCCATGTTACATCATTTTACGACCGCTGAAAGTAGTTACTTTTAAACGCCGCCCCCAGTCACCACCCTGGGTTGTGTATCCATTTCAAATATAGATGACACTGCGAAACTTTTGCCTAAGTCAAGATGTAAGAAAAAATAACATGAATATTGTAGAAAATGTTCCACCGGACATAAATGGTGTAAGGTGTCAGAGGCAGGCAGGTAACCAGACCTTTTACAGTTTTGTGTTGGAGGCTCTTGCAGGGACAATGGTAAACTAGACTTGAGTATGTGTTAACTACTGTATACAGACAGTTTTGGATGGTGTGTCCTAGGAGCTGCACCGAGGGCTCTGCCAGGTCTAGTTACTGAGAGGAAGAAGGGAGGAGGAACAGAGAGTCAGGCAATGCCCCTTAGTGCTCAGCATTGGTGTGCTGTGGCATCATTTCACCCATTAGCGCTATTCTAGCCCTGGAACATTTAGATGTAGACTGGAATGCTTTGCGAGACATCGGATGCCTTCACCTTTGCTTCATTTTAGCCTCATCATTTGTCCGAGTACAGGCTTTATTTTTGATCAACTGTTTTGCATTAATAATTTGGATGTCATCGTGTTTCATATACCCAGATTGGTCCGGGGATCATTCAGTGCCCAACTAACCAACCCATGTACCTTACATTCTGATGTGCCTCAGGATTCTTGTCTGTACATTAATATGGGGGCCCACTGAAAAGTAAGAACAGGAAATGTGCTGTTTTGACTGTAATGCCAAGAGGACTGCATTTCATTTAAGTTTTTCAGTCATTGATGTTGTGACTTAATGGTATCATTTCTGTATCATGCTGTGTTGTGGGTGCAGTCAAAGCATGCTAACATGTTGTCAGCATGTAATGTACCTTCAGATGTCCTATTGGATTATGGACCAGTCGCCTAATGGTCAATCTTCTATTGGATACTTACCTACTGGGTGGTAGAGGGGAGGAAGTGTTAAGAGTTTTTATTTTTGTAAAAATTACATACATACATGTTTTGCACTATAGAATTTGATTGCCATTAAATTGTGAGCATAACATCTAGATGTGTATATTTGGGGACAGGTTGCCTTCCTAATATGTAACTCAAGATGGATTTTTGTGTGCTCTTCTAATTTTTGTACAAGTATACTGTAGTACAATCAATATCATGCATTGTATTTGTTGGTAACTTGTCAACCCGTCTAGACAAGTATGATAATCAAAAATGTCTCTTTCTGAAGTGCCATCCAAATTCAAATGATACCTTGATAAATATAAAACATAACAGAAGTCATTTTCTGTGGACAGGTTTGTGGATGGCGACGGGCTAGACTAGAGGTGATTGATATTCAATGGACAAAGTAAGAAAATGGCTTCCAAACATTTGTATACACAATTGTAGTGTTACGTTAGAACATTGGACAGATTAATTTGCCTTTGATTTCTGGTAGAGAAATACCTATCCCATCAAAAGGTAGGCTTAAACGTGGCACAGAATTGCAGGAGTTTTTCTGCAGTCTCCCAAATCTGCTGGAGAGAGAGAGACGTTTTCTAAAGGTTGTCAGCTCTTCTGAGTGCCTCGCCTTCTTTTCACCAAATTCTACACAGAAAACTATGATATGGAATGTACAATTCTAAATTGACTACTGGGATTTTTCCCCCCAATTGCTAGTAAACTGGTTTTGTTGACACAAGTGCATTTTGTTTTGGTAAAATGTTCTACATGGAAAGCAACCCCTGAGCGTCCAAAAATGTCTTTCAATCATATTTTCAGTCTTTAAAAGCACAATATGTTATTACACTGGAAGATTTGGAAGAGATCAGTGGGCAATTTGTCGGCTGGAATACTGTGTGTAGCTTATTTTTCAAAACTGCAAAGCTTGAAATGGGGTTGGGATATGTAGCTATGTAGTTTGGATGTTCTTTAGATTGTGATGTACATTCTTCCATGTAAATACAAAGAAATAAACTGTTCCACCTGACAATCTCTCTCTGCGGCCTGTATTCTTCCATTTCTAAATTTACCCACTGCTGTAACTTAATCCAAGATATATCATTCAGTCATTCAGAAATACCTTTATATCTTTCAGACATTCCGAATGTACGGATAGATTCAAGCTTTGACTTGAATCAAACCTGATTTGTTGAGAAAAGGAACAGTTATATTTGCCTTACCATAGAAGTAAGGGTGTCCAGGTCTTCACTGAGTTGACTTAAAGCAACGCCGGACATCCCTAAAAGGTGCTTGTTGTGGTTCAAAGTAACCTATTAATACACAGTCATGATACACACGTCCATGTACACTCTGACGCTTATCACGAGCCCCGTGGCTCTGTTAGAACAACTCTGACAGTTACATCAGCTCAGCTGTATTAGTGACAGAGGCAGCGCTGGTCACTGGTCAGTCACACATAGGATCTAAATTGAGAATGGCCTTCAGGAAATGAGACAAGACAACAGACCTGGTTTCAAATACTATTGAGGGTTTTTCAATTACTTTCAAAGACATCTTGAAGTAGGCTTGGGGGGTATCCAGATTGTCATACCTTCATACCGATCTTGTTCATACAGATTACTGCATTCTTGGGAAAGAGCAAGAAAGGCATTCCACTGTACATGTGCACTTGACAATAAACTTGTGACCTTCTGGGATATTCAGTAATACCGGCACTGAACACAAGAGGCGATGTTTTCAATCCGAAGGTTAGCAATGCTAACAAGTACATGTCAAATCCCATAGTGAATGCTACCTAAATGATAATGAACGCACGCTAACATGTTATACAGTCTTTGATATAAACTATTTGCAGGACAGACATCTTAGCTGATAAAGTTGTAGAAGTAACAAAAATAATGCCATTCACAGTTTTCTGTACGCACAAACCAAATATTAGAATGCAAGGCTCTTGATCCAGCAGGGGATTATGTTACCAATAGGAGCTTGACTGCAAGAAACTAACCCCTTATCTAGATTACTCGCTACTAAATTAGCAAAGCAAATGCACAACTGCTTAGCATTTAGCATATTTTAGACAGTTCATAGTTATAAGATATCCAGCTGGCAAACATTTAGTTGGAATTCCATGCTGTAATTAGATCACCTGGTATGTGCTGCACAACAGAACGACTCACAAGGCACCAGTCTCTCTTCCTCTTCTTCTTCTGCTTTAGGATTTGGTTTGGCGGATTGCATCCAATTTTTAGGGGCACACACTGCCGCCTACTGTACTGGTGAGTGAGGCCATTCACTGCCGACCTACATTAAATTATTGTTACGGTAATACAAAACTGGGGAAAATGAAAATTACCCTGCCAACTATTGACCCTCTCTACACTATTTAACGCTATGTAATCCTACTCCAGAACAACGACCAAACTGTTCTGCAGTACATCCTTGCATTCCCAAGTACTTCTCTGCCACTGCCACCACAACCTCTATCTTCTGTGACGACCATGGCTACAAATGCTAAAAATCCCACCTTACTGAAGCAGATATTCTTTCCATCACTCTCTCTTGGTCTCTGCCTATCCACAGGAATCCTCTCACTATCCCTCACCCTGTACCCATCTTCCTCAACTACTCTCTTCACGCTTAGGCATACAACACTCTGTGTACGACTCTAACTCTACATGCCTTTCTCTCACCGGACACCTCCGACCTCCCGCCCCGTGATCACCCCCACAGCTAACACACACAACTTTCTCCACCGCTATGACGCATTCCCTCGTCTCGTGCCCTCCTGCACACTTCTCACATCTTGGAATCTCCCTCCTACATACTGCTGTAACATGCCATAAACGTGACACCTAAAACGCCATAGTATTTCCAGAAAACAAAAGCTCTCACGGGATAACTTACACTTCCTAACTTGACCTTGTCGGGCACTTAATGCCACCCCCGTTATCACTCCTTTCAACGGCGCCCTCCTCAGGAGAGAAGAGCACGTCACATTTCTTGTCCCTAATAGCGTGAGCCTGAGCACCCACTGCCTCTGGACTGAAGAAACACAATAAATCATCACTAATGCACTCTGAATTACTCTCACCAACTCAACATTCCCCAACCCCTTCTCCACCCAACCCGAACACCAGATATGGATCAGCCAAAATGCAAGGATTCATTCTCTCCACAAACCTCACCCCCACTGGTCTAGAATCATCCTTTTCCTCCTCGGGACAAGGCACGAACTCAGTGGTCCTCACAGCAGGTACTACATCCATACTCTAGTCAGGTTCCATCTCTAGAGCATGTATTACTCTTTTTGCACTGGATGCCAACCCTCCTCACCACGCTGCTTCCCTCTACACTCAGCTCCTTTACAGCGGTCATCACCTGCCACCTCAATGAATTTACACTCACTCTCGTCACATTCACTTTCCTTCCAAAAGGAAAGTGAATGCTCTTCCAAAAGTTCTGTGCAATCCTCCATTCCATATTCCATCAAAACATATGCCACTCTTCTGCTTTTTTCCTTATCCGCCATCTTCTCCTTCACCAGATCTTCCAGAAGGCTTCTGCAATCCCCCACTCCATATTTATTCATAATATGTTCCACTTTCTTCCTTTTTTCCTTATCCGTCATCTTCCGGGCACCATGTTGATAGTGAATGTTTTGGGCATCAGAAAGCCCCTGGATTTCCATCCCAGGTTGTTCTTTGTTTTCTCTACAGGAAGGGATAGCAATCTCTCCCGTCTTTCAATGTTGTATGCTTGTAAACAAACAACATGTGACTGGGGACTACCGGTAAGCTTAGTAATGTATAATAATGTGACATGTGAAATTAAGAACGGGGGATCTACTTTATCTCCAAATGTATTGTACAAGTTGACGGCTGGTATTTACTTAAAAGGTAACTACTAATATTAAAATGTATAAAAAAACGTTCAATGATACTGAAAAACCATGCAGTGGCTATTTTCAAATACTCCTGTATACTGCCCAAGCCTATTTTACATTTACATTGCAGTTGTTTAGCAGACGCGCTTACAGGAGTGACTTACAGGAGCAATTAAGTACATACCCCAAACAGAAGCCATGGATTACAGGCAACATCCTCACTGAGCTAAAGGGTAGAGCTGCCGCTTTCAAGGAGCGGGACTCTAACCTCAGACGAACCATCAAAGCATCAATACAGGACTAAGATTGAATCGTACTACACTGGCTCCGACGCTCGTCACATGTGGCAGGGCTTGCAAACCATTACAGACTACAAAGGGAAGCACAGCCGTGAGCTGCCCAGTGACACGAGCCTACCAGACAAGCTAATTATGCTCTATGCTCGTTTTGAGGCAAGCAACACTGAGGCATGCATGAGAGCATCAGCTGTTCCGGACAACTGTGTGATCACGCTCTCCGTAGCCGATGTGAGTAAGACCAGGTCAACATTCACAAGGCCGCTGGGCCAGACGGATTACCAGGACGGGTACTCTGAGCATGCGCTGACCAACTGGTAAGTGTCTTCACTGATATTTTCAACCCTGACTGAGTCTGTAATACCAACATGTTTCAAGCAGACCACCATAGTCCCTGTGCTCAAGAACAATAAGGTAACCTGCCTAAATGACAACCGACCCATAGCACTCACATCTGTAGCCATGAAATGCTTTGAAAGGTTGGTCATGGCTCACATCAACACCATTATCCCAGAAACCCTAGACCCACTCCAATTCGCGTACCGCCCCAACAGATGACACAATCTCTATTGCACTCCACACTTCCCTTTCCCACCTGGACAAAAGGAACACCTATGTGAGAATGTTGTTCATTGACTACAGCTCAGCGTTCAACATCATAGTGCCCTCAAAGCTCATCACTACGCTAAGGACCCTGGGACGAAACACCTCCCTCTGCAACTGAATCCTGGACTCCTGACGGGCCGCCCCCCAGGTGGTAAGGGTAGATAACAACACATCCACCACACTGATCCTCAACACGGGGGGCCCTCAGGGGTGCGTGCTCATTCCCCTCCTGTACTCCCTGTTCACTCATGGCTGCACGGCCAGGCATTGGCAACTCCATTACCCACAATAATAGATGCAAAAATAATCATCCAGCGATCATACACTGTTTACCAGGGGGCAGGGCTACCGACGTAAAGGCTAATCTGAAGATGGTACTGGCTAGGCTAAATCTGTCGAGTGTAGAAAGTATAGGGAGATTGTTATCCACGTCACTCTCCATGCTGTCCCACAGGACGTGTTACATTGTCGTGCTGCTGCTCCAGTTTCAACTGTTCTGCTTGCGGCTATGGAACATTGACCTTTTCACAAGACGTGCTACCTTGTCGTGCTGCTACTCCAGTTTCAACTGTTCTGCTTGCGGCTATGGAACCCTGACCTTTTCACAGGTCATGCTACCTTGTCACCGAACCTAATGTTTTCGATGCTCTCTCTGTCTCTATGCCACACCTGCTGTCTTGCTCGGCTATGAAAAGCCAACTGACAAATAAAATATATTTTTTGGCTTAGTTGTGGTCAATTTTCAGTGTATACATTATTATAATTATGTTTCAGCCCCCCGGCAATCCACTCGTAAAATCATCATCAAACTAGTTGCCTACCCCTGGTTTAAGCTTTCAAAACCTACCTAACTTTGAGAGGTTCAGGCTAACCCAACTTAGATTGCTTGTATTCATATTTTTGATCTTATTAATACTTTTTCAACTATAACAATTTAAAAGCTGCACAGATTAACATTGGTTTGAATGCTCCATAAACCTAAATGGGAAATACATCATGTTTCAGTCAGGTCAATCACATCAAGATTATGATCAGTGATTAGTTCATTGACTATGACTGCCTTGAAAGAGGTCTTTATTCCAGTGAGATTGCTAAGGCGAACACCACCATGTTTAGTTTTGCTCAACCTAGTTCGAGGTATAGACACTGTCTCAATGGGGATAGCTGAGGTGACTACACTGAGTGTGCTAGTGGCAGTCTCCACTAACTGGCAGGCTGGATAACATCCTGCTGCCTGGCCTGCACCCTATCTCATTTTAGAGCAAGAGGAGTTAGAGCCTGGTCTATGTTGATAGATAAGATGAGAGCACCCCACCAGCTACGATGGAGTCTGTCACTCCTTAGGAGGCCAGGCTTGATCCTGTTTGTGGGTGAGTCCCAGTAAGAGGGTCAATTATCTACAAATTCTATATTTTGGGAGGGGGGGAAACCAGTGATTGAGTTGTGAGACTGCTGTAGAGCTCATCACTCCCCCTAACTGGGAGGGCCCAGACTCAATTACTCAATGCTGACACATCTTTCTAGCTGATTGACACGCTTGGTGACCTCTGACTGTTTCACCCGAACATCGTTGGTGCCAATGTGGATAACAATCTCCCTATATTCTCTACACTCGCCAATTTTAGCCTAGCCAGTGCCATCTTCAGATTAGCCTTTACGTCGGTAGCCCTTCCCCCTGGTAAACAGTGTATGATCGCTGGGTGATTATTTTTAAGTCTAATATTGCGGGTAATGGAGTCGCCAATGACAATGGTTTTCAATTTGTCAGAACTAATGGTGGGAGGCTTCGGCGGCTCAGACCCCTAACGGGTGGGGGAGAGATCTGAAAAGGCTTGGCATCTGACTGACTCGTTGCTTAGTGGGGAGAACCGGTTGAACGATTCTGTCGACTGAATGTGCGACAGCATTTTTTCCCAGAAGCCTTGAGAAAAGTCTCTGGCTGCGGAGACACTGTGCGGAGGGATTTAGACTGCTATCTATACTTACTGGTGGCACAGACGTTGTTTCATCCTTTCCTAGACTTAATTTATCCTTGCCTAACGATTGCATCTGAAGCTGTGCTGCAACACGGCTATCCACACTATAAGGAAATTTTAAACTAATTTTTGTACAATTCCTGACATTTAATCTTAGTAAAAACTCCCTGTCTTAGGTCAGTTAGGATCACCACTTTATTTTAAAGAATGTGTAATGTCAGAATAATAGCAGAGATAATGATATATTTCAGCTTTTATTTCTTTCATCACATTCCCAGTGGGTCAGAAGTTTACATACACTCAATTAGTATTTAGTAGCATTGCCATTAAATTGTTTAACTTGGATCAAGCATTTCGGGTAGTCTTCCACAAGATTCCCACAATAAGTTGGGTGAATTTGGCCCATTCCTCCTGACAGAGCTGGTGTAACTGAGTCATGTTTGTCGGCCTCATTGCTCACACAAGCTTTTTTAGTTCTGCCCACAATTTTCTATAGGATTGAGGTCAAGGCTTTGTGATGGCCACTCCAATACCTTGACTTTGTTGTCCTAAAGCCATTTTGCCACAACTTTGGAAGTATGTTTCGGGTCATTGTCCATTTGGAAGACCCATTTGTGACCAAGCTTTAACTTCCTGACTGATGTCTTGAGATGTTGCTTCAATATATCCACATAATTTTTCTCCCTCATGATGCCATCTATTTTGTGAAGTGCACTTGTCCCTCCTGCAGCAAAGCACCCCCACAACATGATGCTGCCACCCCTGTGCTTCACAGTTGGGATGGTGTTCTTCGGCTTGCAAGCTTCGCCTTTTTTCCTCCAAACATAACGATGGTCATTATGGACAAATAGTTCTAAATTTGTTTCATCAGCCCAGTGGAAATTTCTCCAAAATGTACGATCTTTGTCCCCATGTGCAGTTGCAAACCGTAGTCTGGCTTTTTTTATGGGGGTTTTGGAGCAGTGGCTTCTTCCTTGCTGAGCTGCCTTTCAGGTTATATCGATATAGCACTTGTTTTACTGTGGATATAGATACTTTTGTACATGTTTCCTCCAGCATTATTTACAAGGTCCGTTGCTGTTGTTCTGGGATTGATTTGCACTTTTCGCACCAAAGTATGTTCATCTCTAAGAGACAGAACGCGTCTCCTTCCTGAGTGGTATGACTGCTGCTTGGTCCCATGGTGTTTATACTTGCGTACTATTGTTTGTACAGATGAGCGTGGTACCTTCAGGCATTTGCGCCCAAGGATGAACCAGACTTGGGAGTCTACAATTTTTTCTGAGGTCTTGGCTGATTTATTTTGATTTAACCATGATGTCAAGCAAAGAGACACTGTCAGAAGTGTCTCAGAAAAAAGAAGCAAATTAGCCTGTCAGAAGCATCTAAAGCCATGACATCATTTTCTGGAATTTTCCAAGCGGTTTAAAGGCACAGTAAACTTTGTGTATGTACACTTCTGACCCACTGGAATTGTGATACAGTGAATTTTAAGTGAAATAATCTGTATGTAAACAATTGTTGGAAAAATGACTTGTGTCATGCAAAATGTAGATGTCCTATCCGACTTGCCAAAACTATAGTTTGTTAATTAACAAGAAATTTGTGGTTGAAAAACAAGTTCTAATGACTCCAACCTAAGTGTATGTAAACTTCCGACTTCAGGTGTACATCTGTAGTTTGTAATTATATAATTTTCATGGAATTTTAGTGGTAATAAAGTATAATAAATTATTTTCCAAATATGTTTTTAACAGCTCTGTGTATTGTCAAATTGAAAAGAAATTGGGATTGCCGCTCCCCCCGCGGCACGCCTTTACAATAAAAGATAGCCATTTTGAAACTGCAGTAAAAGTGCAGTAACTGCAGTCGACTGTGGTATTTTGGACACAGTAATAGCAGAATAACTGTTATACTGCACTCTAACTGCAGTTACACTGCAAAATTACTGTAGTAAAGAAATCAGTGTTATTTTGGAACCAGTATTTACAGCATACTGCGGTTATACTGCACTCTTACAGCAATCTTTTTTTCGTAAGGGCGGCAGCACTACATAGCTGCTACCGACCACAACCACATAACTACTGACCTCTTCTGACCACAACTACTGACAACAACTACGACTCTAGTCTGCACTAGCTATGGTCCAGCTCTGTTCCTGGGCGTAGCTAGATTCTAGCTAGCTCTGGTTCACACTAGCTCTGGTCTGCAATAACTAGCTGTGGTCCAGGGCATAGATAGTAGCTAGCTAGCTCTGGTCTGGACTAGCTGTGGTCTTGCTCTGGTCTGCACTAACAAGCTCGGGGCCAGGGTGTAGCTAATAGCTAGCTAGCTCTGGTCCACACTAGCATTGGTCTAGTGCTGATCTGCACTAGCTCTGACCCATGGCATAGGTTAGCTTTGTGTACCCATAGCAGGAAGTAAAAGCAGGAAGTGTACTCTTCAATCTGTGCTGTGATTTGTTTAGTTAAATTGTGGGATTTGTTAAGCTTTCCCCTCCTCTGCATAAAGCTCGCCCCCTCCCCTGACTAAAGCATCACAATGCCAGGCAACCTTTGCGAGTGTACCCATGAGTTTGCCAGTAAAATTGCCAGGTTTGAAATCACTGCCACAACACTTTCAGAATGTTAAATAGTACTGAATGAAGGTAAAACTAAGTATATGTTGTTCTCTAGAGAGCATAAAAATAAGTCTGATGATTTAAGCATATGTATTTTAAACGGTATCCATATTGATCATATCAGTGCTTACAAATATCTGGGCAGCTACAGTATATAGATGAAAAGCTGTCTTTTAAAAAGCATATTGATGAATGAAGTTGAGAATAAAAAGTGGATTATTCTATAGAAATAGGTCTTGCCTCTCGCTAAATAGTAGAAAGCAGATGATTTACTCAATGTTCCTATTGGTCCTAGACTATGGCAACATCATCTATATGAACGCAGCTAACGCTTCATTAAAAACGTTAGCTGCAGTTTATCATAACGCACTGCGCTTTATTACGGCCGATTTGTTGACGAGCCAAACCCAATGAATATAGTTGGTCACGAATGTTTGCTCTTGAACAGAACTTACAACATCAATCAACATGTCTCAATCAAAATTTTACAGCCAGAAGTACAGAAAAGAGTGGGAGTCTGTACCTGAACAAATGTCAAATCATATCTTTGCCGAGATGGCCAGTCAATTTGACGTTATTGAGTATTCTACATAATGACGCAGTTTTACTTTATCACGCAATGACATCACAATGTCATTTAGCAAATTTTAGCAACAAATCAACCTAGTAACTTACCTTGAAAATGAGTTTGCAACACTGAGTTTAGTACTCACTGCATTCTCTACCAGAAAGTTGGTTGGCTGTATTTGATGTCACGTAGGTTGATACGCTGCTTTGTTTTCATTTATAATACCCTTTTACAAAAAGTCCCACTTTACCTAACATCATTACTAAACTTTAGATTTAGGAATGACCACATCCGGTCTCAGGGATCGCTAACTGGAAATTCCTTTGGTCTCTACTGAGTTAGGTAAATCCGCTTTTAGTTTTCTTGCACCCTATTTGTGGAACAATCTTCAAAATGTTCTTACATGTGAGGTTTTGGTGCCTCGGGGGCAATTCAGAAAGCTGATTGAGGACTTTATTACTGATGAATGTGTTTGTTTTTTTATGACCATGTTTTTCTTTTTGCTTGCATTTTGTATTTATATTTTGTTGTGTGAATCTTGCAACCTGCCAACCAACCCAACCAACCCAATACACACAAATCTAAGTAAAGGAATGGAAGAAAGAATATATAAATATATGAACAAGCAATGTCAGAGCAGCAAAGACTAGGATACAGTAGAATATTATAGAATACAGTATATAGATATGAGATGAGTAATGCAAGATATATAAACATTGTTAAAGTGATTAGTGTTCCATTTATTAAAGTGGCCAGTGATTTCAAGTCTATTTATATAGGCAGCAGCCTCTGTGTGTTAGTGATGGCTATTTAACAGTCTGATGGCTTTGAGATGTTTTTCAGTCTCTCTGTCCCAGCATTGATTCACCTGTGCTGACCTCGCCTTCTGGCTGATAGCGGGGTGAACGAGCAGTGGCTCAGGTGGTTGTTGTCCTGTTCTTTCTGGCCTTCTTGTGACATCGGGTGATGTAGGTGTCCTGGAGGGCAGGTAGTTTACCCCTGGTGATGTGTTGGGCAGACCGCACCACCCTATGGAGAGCCCTGCGGTTGCGGGCGGTGCAGTTGCTGTACCATGAGGTGATACAGCCCGACAGGATGCACTCAATTGTGCATCTGTACAAGTTTGTGAGGGCTTAGGTGCCAAGCCAAATTTCTTCAGCCTCCTGAGGTTGAAGAGACACTGTTGCGCCTTCTTCACCACACTGTCTGTGTGAGTGGACCATTTAAGTTTGTCTGTGATGTGTACGCTGAGGAACTTGAACCTTTCCACCTTCTCCACTGCGGTCCCGTCGATGTGGATAGGGGGGTGCACCCTCTGCTGTTTCCTGAAGTCCATGATCATCTCCTTTGTTTTATTGACGTTGAGTGAGAGGTTATTTTCTCGGCACTACTACTGTTGTGACGTCTGCAAACTTGATGATTGAGTTGGAGGCGTGCTTGCCTATGCAGTCATGGGGGAACAGGGATTACAGGAGGGGGCTGAGTACGTACCCTTGTGGGGCCCCAGTATTGAGGATCAGTGAAGTGGAGGTGTCTGGAAGTCTAGGACCCAGTTGCACAGGGTGGGGTTCACACCCAGGGCCTCAAGCTTACTATGGTACTATGTTGTTGAATGCTGAGCTATAGTCAATGAATAGCATTCTTACATAGGTATTCCTCTTGTTAGGGCAGTGTGATGGCGATTGCATCGTCTGTGGATCTATTGGAGCAGTAAGCAAATTGAAGTGGGTCTAGGGTGACATGTAAGGTAGGGGTGATATGATCCTTGATTAGTCTGAAGGCACTTCATATGATGACAGAAGTGAGTGTTACTGGGGCGATAGTAATTTAGTTCAGTTATCTTTGGTTTCTTGGGTACAGGAACAATGGTGGCCATCTTGAAGCATGTGGGGACAGCAGACTGTGATAGGGAGAGATTGAATATGTCCGTAATCACACCAGCCAGCTGGTCTGCGCATGCTCTGAGGACGCGGCTAGGGATGACGACTGGGCCTGCAGCCTTGCGAGGGTTAACACGCTTAAATGTCTTACTTACTTTGGCCACGGAGAAGGAGAGACCACAATTCTTGGTAGCTGGCCGCGGTCCACGAAGAAGGTAGGTGAACCATATCATAACATTACACATCATTCACCATGTGTCCCCATGTATACAGAGACAGTATAATTCCACTGCAGTCACATGTGCTGGTGCCTCTCAGGCAGTATAAATTATTGACTGAGAACCTCTATGTAGTTGAATGTGATTGCTTTTTTAAAGTATGTTTATTTTGTTATTGTGTGCTGAATTATATTGTTTTATACACATACATGTGTATGTTACATTATTCCGTTTTTATTGTAATGTATACAGAGCTCTCTTGCAAAATAGATTCCTAATCTCAATGTGACTCCCTGTTTAGATCAAGATTAATAAAAAATTAATATGCAAATCTTTGCGAAACCCGGAGGTTGATTGGTGTCGTTGGGTGTTCTGGGACAGTGATTGGTCACTGTAACAATGACACAAATCTGAGCTCACATCTGCGTGACGCAAGTCACAGTTGTCTACAAATTGAGGGCTCGCGCCTCTTCATCAATGAAATAGTAAAGACAGCTGGGCTCTGCCACGACACTGGAGAAAAAACACCGAAACTTGAGCTACTCTCTGCCTCGTATTAGTTGGATTGTATTTGTTATTGATTGTGAGTGGCACTTCAGCTGGGACTAGGAGCAGAAGTTTCAAAAACCGACTCAAAATGAAATACGTTATAGGAATTGGCGGGTAAGTTCAGTTTTTATTTGTTTTTCGAAAATCTGTATTATATAATGTATATGTTGATTAGTAAAACATGTTTTTTTAAATTCTTTAGTTGATAAACGTAACACCGGTATAAAAATCTCAACACATGCCATGTTATTTAGCTGGCTAACGCGTTACGTTGGTAGGCAAGGGGGTAAGCTTCGTTAGTTACCTATCAACGTTGAATTTCTCGTCTAACATTTTTAAGTTAGTTTCTTATTTTGCATAAATAAGAATCCAGTGTTAAACAATAAATAAATTACTAGGGCAATTTATAAACGCCATGTGCTGTAGGTAGTTAACTGGGGACTTGGTTTTAGCAAATCGCCTGCCACGTTTGTATGTTGTCGTAGTCGGGCGGGAGATTTAAAATTCCAGCGCGGACTTTCACATTGAACACATTGGAGGGAGTCTCAATTTCTAAATTTGCAAACGTGAGCGCCATTCTCCTTACTGGCAGCGTGTATTATACATGTTTATTAAGCATGAATATTGCTTTTTGACAGCTATGTTTTACTATAATGTAAAATTTTTACTTGGATGAATATCAGGCTAGCTAACGCTAAATGTAGGACTGGCAACGTATCGAGTTGTTTTCAAAGTTTCTGACTAAATTCAGAGATCCACTTGGCAAACTTACCTAGCTAACGTTAGTTATAAAACGTTTGATTGCAGACGTATTCAGAGTAGCTATGTGTTGACCTTTCTATTTTAGGTAGCCAGCTATGTGCCCTGTCCCGCCACAATGGTTAGGTTGCTAGCTACTACTACAATGCATACAATGTTGACTGCTATTTGAGTAACTTACTGCAATAATGCCTACAAGGTATGCGGATGAGTGGTGTATAGACCGCTTAGACTTTGAATACACGGACGCCTTGCTAAATCGCATGACATGTTTATCTATTTTCAGTGTGACTAATGGTGGGAAAACTACTTTGACGAATAGGCTGATCAAGTCACTACCTAACTGTTGTGTGGTGCATCAAGATGACTTTTTCAAGGTAAACTTGGTCTGCTAAAACGTCTCTATACAGTGTTGTATTTGCATGACCTTGTTAAGGGAAAATATCCCAAACACTCCCACATTAACCAATAGCCATGATGCATGCCATCTACGGGCACCTGTCCTTCCCTTTTATTAGATCTGTGTAGTATGCTGTAAATTAATCTAGTTGTCTTTTCACACTGCTTTTTGCCACCTTTTTAAAATTAAACTGCATTAACCTGTACAGGATCAGAACTTGTGCTGAATAGCTCACTGCTCTTGTGCTTTGTTTCCTGTTTTATTGATGTCTCTGGTTATATATGGATTCTCAATGCTCTTGTGCATGTTATACCTGCATGCTTCAGCTACGTGTGCACATCTTGCAATGGGATCTGCCCGTATTCAGATCAGCCTGCGCTTGCAGCAATGTTTTATTGGTGTTATTTCAGAAACCTGACCAGATAGAAGTCGGGGAGGACGGCTTTAGACAGTGGGATGGTAAGCCTGGATTTCACTGTAGGAGACTCATAACTGATCATTGTACTTGTCCCTTAGTGTAACAAAGCATCCCTAAAAATGTCATATTTGATAGTACATGCATAAATATTAATATTACCCTAGAGCACAATTCCCATTAAACAAGACTAAATACATTTCTTTATCCAGGTGTCCCTTTTTTTGCTTAACTTCTTCCCCTCTGCCTTTCTCTGTTCTATACAGTGATCACAGCATTGGACATGGATGCCATGGTGAACACGATTCGAGGCTGGAGTGAGAACCCAGTGAAGTTTGCACACTCCCACGGTGTCAACGTGTCCCCTTCCACAGAGGTTGCCGACCCAGATCAGCAGATCCACATTCTGATTGTAGAGGGCTTCCTTCTGTACAACTACAAGTGAGTTTGTCTGCCCCACTGCTAACTGGAAATGTACTAGTTAACGGGAGGGGGGGGGGGGGGGGGGTGAGAGTAATCAGCTGGTTTGTGCGACATGTATTCAAATAGCTTAATAATAATAATATAATATAATTTAGCAGAGCTTTTGTCCCTTATGACAACTAATGCTTGCATGCTCTCTCAATTGACAACTAATGCTTGCATGCTCTCTCAATTGGATTTGACTAATTATGATGACAAATATTTGGACGAGTGTCTGTTCAAGTGATGCGTCTGGGCAGTGTTGTCAGCTAGCTAGATTAAGAGGATGTCAACTGAATGGATGTGGTCTCCAGGAGTGTGCTCTCTGTATTATGGTGCTCTGAGAACCTCAATTGTACATTGGTGGAGAGTTGAGGAGAACTAAAAGTTGTTCTGTCATGTTCCTCCTTCCCCAGACCCCTGATGGACGTGTATAACAAGTGCTACTACATCTCCATTCCATACGAAGAGTGCAAAAGGAGGAGAAGGTGGGAATGGGGGAGGCATCAGATCACTAATATTCATATGTAGCTATAGTATGGTCATCGTTCTGGCCAGATAAATAAATCCGTAATCTTTATTTTTAGTTGAAAGTTGTGCTAAATTCATAATTTTGTTTCCTTTATTTTTAGTACAAGACAATACACCGTCCCCGACCCCCCGGGTCTGTTTGAAGGCCATGTGTGGCCCATGTACTTGAAGCACAGGAATGAGATGGTTGAGAGCGGTTTAGACATCGGTATATACACATTTTGTCTCTTTTCCATTTGTCGGTGAACAGTATTGGTTTTTGTGGTGTGGTCATTTTGGTGCTAGTAGCTATGACTTCCCTATGACAAATGTCCTGATCAAGGTTTACACTTTGCTATAGCATATCTGGATGGCTTGAAATCAGAAGAAGGGATCTACAGCCAGGTGTATGAGGACATCCAGAATACACTGTTGAATCGTTTATAGGTAAGAGGTGACACTGGTGTGTCTGACTTCTGTTTTGTGTTGATGATAAATTGAATGTGGTGACAACTTTACCTTTCTGTTTGTACAGCAGGAACTCTTTCTCCAAACCTGTATAGACCTGTAAATAGCATCAAGACTGAAGAGTTTTTTTTTTTTTTTTAATTGAAGCATTTTTTTCTTATTGTGTAAATTATATTGAAGGAATGTTAACTTATGTTTGACAGAATAATCATTTCTGTTTGTTTTATCTAATCTGTTAGTCCATTGCTTGTGTTAATCAAACCACTGCCTAGTATCTGAGGGAGAGGGACAAACACTGACCATCTGTCAATGAAAATATTTTTTGTATGGAGGTCAATGCGAATTGCCAAATTTCTACATGAGGCTTATTTCATCAAATAGAGGTTTAATGTTTCCGTTGTTACAAAGGAACTGATTTAAGTGGATTCACATGGCATTTTGATAACAGGTTCAAATAATTCTTTATTGGAGTTGTGCCTCTGCCCTCATGGTCTAGAAGGGTCCCACCTGAACTGGCCGCTTGCATTCCATATATGAGGAAATGTATTTCCTTTGTTAGTATGTACTTGGCTTTGTTTTGGCAAGTAAATTGTCCATCTCCTATTTAAAATGTGTTCAGATTTCTCAATGTTACTCCTGTGTCCTGTCTTTATTTACAGTTCTTAACTTAATTGTGGTACATGGGGTATGAGTAAATAAAGTTTACATACACCTTAGCCAAATACATTTAATCAGTTTTTCACAATTCCTGACATTTAATCCAAGTAGGAGTTCCCTGTCTTATGTCAGTTAGGATCACCACTTTATTTTAAGAATGCGACATGTCAGAATAATAGTTGTGAATATACACTTATTTGGTAGAATTGCTTTTAGATTGTTTAACCTGGGTCAAATGTTTCAGGTAGCTTCCCACAATAAGTTGTGGATATTTTGGTCCATTCCTTGTGATAAAGCTGGTGTAATAGTCATGGTTGTAGGCATCCTTGCTTGCACACACTTTCAGTTCTGCCTACAAATTCTCTATAGGAATGAGAACAGGGCTTTGATGGCCACTTCAATATCTTGACTGTGTTGTCCTTGCCACAACTTTGGAAGCATGCTTGGGGTCATATATCCACATACTTTTCCATCCTCGCGACGCAATCTATTTTGTGAAGTGCACCAGTCCCTCCTGCAGCAAAGCACCCCTACAACATGATGCTGCCACCCCGTGCTTCACGGTTGGGATGGTGTTCTTCAGCTTGTAAGCGTCCCCCTTTTTCTTCCAAACATAACGGTGGTCATTATGGCCAAAAAGCTCAATTTTTGTTTCATCAGACCAGAGGACATTTCTCCAAGAAGTATGATCTTTGTCCCCATGTGCAGGTGCAAACCGTAGACTGGCTTTTTTTAGTGGCAGTTATGGAGCATTTGCTTCGAGTGACCTTTCGGTTTGTGTCGGTTTACTGTGGCTATAGATACTTTTGTACCTGTTTCCTCCATCTTCAGAAGGTCCTTTGCTGCTGTTCTGGGATTGATTTGCACTTCTCGCACCAAAGTACATTCATCTCTAGGAGACAGAACGCGTCTCCTTCCTGAGCTGTATGACGGTTCCGTGGTCCCATGGTGTTTATACTTGCATGCCATTGTTTGTACAGATGAACGTGGTACCTTCAGGCTTTTGGAAATTGCTCCCAAGGATGAACCGGACTCATGGTCTACAATTTATTTTCTGAGGATTTGGCTGATTTTCTTTTGATTATCCCATTGCTTGTCAAGCAAAGGCACTGAGTTTGAAGGTAGGCCTTAATACATCCACAGGTACACCTCCAATTGACTCAAATTGTCAGCCTATCAGAAGCTTCTAAAGCCATGACATTTTCTGTCATTCCAAGCTGTGTAAAGGCAGTCAATTTAGTGTAAACTTCTGACCCACTGGAATTGTGATACAGTGAAATTCATCTCTTAACAGTTGTTGGGAAAATTACTTGTGTCATGCACAAAGTAGATGTCCTAACTGACTTGCCAAAACTATAGTTAACAAGAAATTTGTGGAGTGGTTGAAAATGACTCCAACTGAAGTGTATGTAAACTTCTGACTAGATTCCTGGCAGTTTGTACACTCACAAGGATCCCCTCGCTGTCCTAGGGTTGAAACGTAAAGGAGTGTTGATGTGTCTTCTTTTGGTAATATACTAGTTGTGTAATGTTTGGCATGGTTAGGCTATTGAAGCAACATCACATACATTGTTGTTTAGTTTTAATTATGTCACTGCCTGACCGATGGTGCTCCTCTCTGTGAGTGTTGTGCCTTGTGTCTACAGTCTTTCTCTTAAGGCCCCTTTGGAACAAATAATTGTATTCGTTTAAGGACTGATCTTCATTTATAGCTACTGAACTTGTCAACGATTATAACAGTCATTGCCATAACACAGTGAAGTACCAAAAATGTTTCTGAACAAAATGCTACAACTCCACCTTGTTTGAAATAAATGTACAAATCTGGTTTACAGATGACAAGGGGGGTTGTTTACACAGAATATTAGCTGGTGCAATGAACATAAAACCTGAAAATAATTAAACTGATCAAAAAATGTGAAGAAATTATTTGAAATATACAATCATATATGGTAGCTTAGCACTTTACAACACAAAGTGGTAATAACACGGCAATAGTATGGTTTCTCATAGCAACTACTGGCAGCTAACATAGTGACTTTCCAGAGTTCTACCTGCAATGCTAGCTGTGACCTGTGCCCCATTGACCTTAAATAAATAAAACCTGTTGACAGGGGAAGGGCTGTGAGGAACCTGTAGGAGACTGATATAGTAACCAGCCGTTGACACGCAGCCAGCTAACCTTGTAATGGTTGCCCTCTGGAAGACAGGCCCTCAAATACACATTGCTAAAAGGCTCTGGGTGCTTGTGGACATAGCCAAGCAGAGTGTTTATATTTAGCAGGGATTCCTGCATTGTCAGGGGAGGACATATTGTACTTGTATAAAGATGGACACCCCCACCCTCGAATCCACAGCATGACTGGCCTGTTGCCCATAGCTACCCTTCTGACTGACAGGCAGCTCCCTACCCTCAGCCTTGTCTCATAGACTAAACATAACATAGTAAATCCGGGAAACTCAAATTGGTATGATATGTTACGTTTGGTATAGTTACATAAGACAAATGGTTACTTTAGGCAAAAATGAAATGGTCAGGGTGGGCGTGTAACACGAATGTCTAGCAACCCAAAGGTTGCGAGTCCAAATCTCATCACGGACAACTTCAGCATTTTAGCAACTTTTTAACTACTTACTATTTTATAACTACTTTATAACTACTTTGCAACTACTGAGCATGTTAGCTAACCCTTCTCCTAGTCCTTTTAGCGAACCTTAACCCTTTAAACTAACTCCTAAATTTAACCCTGAGCCTAGCTAACGTTAGCCACCTAGCCAGAATTCGTAACATATAATACGAATTGTAATTCTTAACATATACAAAAAGGGAATTGGACATCCACAAATTATTACAGTACATACCATGCCAAACGTAACATATCATACTAAATGGAGTGTCCCAGATTTACGTACAGAAATATATGAAATGCTCTGAGACCAGGTTGCAGCCAACCTTGCTTCTCTCCCAGCAAAAGTACACAATGCATCAGAGGGGGACAAAGCAGGGGAACAGCGAGACCTGCTCTCTCAATCATGGGCTCTTATGAAGCCACTCTACACCCTCTCAATCACGCATATAATGAGTGGAAACAGAATGACGCACAATAAACCTCGTGCCTTCCCACAGAAACCTACTGTCCCTATCCTCTGTCACCTTGCAACATAATGGCTGGACAACTGTTGCATCTAAGTTGCATTGGCACAGAACTGAGCTGTATATTTACTCTATTAAATCCAATGTATATGTTATAATGGTATACCACAGAAGTGGTCATGGAGACATTTTATGCACAGTATATGCAATAGCTTACATAATCTTTTGATCATACTATTCATAACATACAGGCATTCGTACTCTACTGTATACTGCCATCGGACAGGGATAATTAGATCTCTTCAGTTGCAGACTATTCTAAGACTCCTGCACTGTAACAGATCTGACGTGAAGGCTTCA
Organism: Oncorhynchus masou masou; assembly: GCF_036934945.1. Taxonomy (NCBI): domain Eukaryota; kingdom Metazoa; phylum Chordata; class Actinopteri; order Salmoniformes; family Salmonidae; genus Oncorhynchus; species Oncorhynchus masou. The sequence continues at coordinate 76,907,143 of NC_088235.1, read as the reverse complement.
TGTAACATATCTGGCCAGGACCGTAACAAATCTGACCTGTTAGGTATCACATCTCTGAGGAAGGAAAAGTTCACGCTGGTTGACAGCAGCCAAAACTTCCATAATGATTATGTCCAATCATCATAAACCATTAAGTGAGATACAGATCAGTTTCACGGCCTTATGTAACTATATAATTAATGTCTGGGTAATACTGTCAAAAAGTATTGCATGTTTGTTCTTCACTGCAGATGTTATGGTTATAAAATCAACCCTCATTTAGATGTCAACCTTGTCATCTATCATGGTGCTCTTGAAGTAAATTAAGTGTATACAGATATCATATTTATGTGTCCCATTATGGCTCTGTGATCACATGGATGGCGCCATTGAGGCAATCTCCATTTTGAAGTAGTACATTTTTTTCTACTTCATGTACGAGTTGGCAAACAAACTGAAAGGATGCATACTGCCACCTAGTGTTTGCTCATGAATACAATTAATTGGCAGATCCCTCCTGATGACCGGATGGAATCATGTGATTCTTCCTCAAACAATAAGAAGTCCCACCCAGTTGAAGCCTTCAGTGACAATCAATGTCCATGCCCAAACAAGTTTTATCCATCTTGAGTCCTCTGTCTAACTCTATGACTGCTACCTTGTACAGAACAGCACAGGGGTAAACTTGACGACAGGTCCTATGGCAGGCATTTTGTAGTCTTAACCGAGTCAAGTGCACTACGTTTTTTCCACTCAGTAAATTAACAGGCTACCTTCCCTAGAGTTCCACTGCCATCATGTGGCAAGGTTTTTGTGGTGGTAATCAAATTACTAGATTAAAGAGAGTCACAGAGAAGCAGAACTCAGAACTATGCACTACGGTATTTCAGAGAAGTAGTGTGAGTTAACACAAAAAAAGCCCACTGTGTGATTTTACCGTGTGGAATTTACCGTTCAAATACACGGTGTGAATGGATCTCACAGAGCCATGCGGCCGCAGCGCGCGCGCCACCTGCTTGTGTGCTTATTTTCATGATGCAAATAGCTCCTATTATGACACTTTCTGCTCAAGTATTATTCATGTTTTTATATTTAATCCACGTATAAAACGTATTGCTTATGATGACGATTAGTCACTTGTGACAGAAGTTCCCAATTAATGCCGAAAGGTGTGTCATAAATGATATTTGGCTAAAAATGTATCAAATTTGGATGCCCAATCAGGGACATAAGTTTTTAAAACTAAGATCACGTTATTTGCTTTTAGATATCTTGCCTTTTCAGTAGAAAATATCAACGTGCACTGAGAAATGGCTACCTACCAGCTATGCGCAAAGTGTAAATAGTTATATAGACTGAAGGTTAAGTTAAACATGGTATTTGTAAAATAAGCCCTTGCTCCTGTCTGCGCATGCGTAGACAAACTAATTCTATGAAAGTGAATGCTTACATTTCCACCTTCCAAGTAGTTATACCTGACATTCACTGTGGAGATGTGGTGCGCAACTGCATGACGGAATCAAGTGTGTGTACAAAACATCACCCGTATCCCAGCATAACTTAGATTACATTTTTACAGAAGTTAATGTTACAGAGTTTGGTATAGTTCAAATAAGTTTAACCATGTTATTTTCTACCTTTCTGCCTGCTTCGGCCCAGACGACTCTAGAACAGGGCTCTCCAACCCTGTTCCTGGAGAGCTACCTTCCTGTAGGTTTTCGTTCCAACACTAATCTAGCGCACTTGATTCTAATAATTAGCTGGTTGATAAACTGAATCAGGTTAGTTACAACTGGGGTTGAAAGGAAAACCTACGGGAGGGTATCTCTCCAGGAACAGGGTTGGATAACCCTGCTCTATATAACTAGAACATTGAGTCTGGAGGAGAGCATTCGATCGAAACCCAACATATGCTGAACAGTGAGTCAGACGTCTTGGTTCTGGGCTCAGATATTGGTCGATACATCTTCGCCATTGGCCGCCAATGCACGAGCTCAGCCAGAAAGCCGGAGCCGGTGGCGGGATACCCAGGAGCGTGTCTGCCTCCCCAAGGAGGCACCAGCTCTACTTCCAACGGTACCGGTCTCGGGGCTCTCCAGGAGTTCTCAGGCAGTGGTATCCCGAGGGGAGGACGAAACCCTGCTCGGGATGATGTCAGCCTGCCGGTTCGACGAGAAGTTTTTGCGTCGCCAGTTAAGAGCGAGGAGATTACGCATGTTCGCGGCACAAACCAGGCACGACACGAGAGACCAGAAGCAATAAGCATCAATCCAGGTACCCACATCTGGGTACATGATTAATGCCGATGATGCAAACACTAGACAATGCGCCCAGCCCACTGCCCAAGCCTTCGATTCCATTTTCTCATCCAGACACATTTCAGCTCCAGAATCAAATACATCTCCAACTGCGCTGAGTGCGCTTTCTGACAATTGCATGGACTCGCTCGCAGCCCCAGCAACCAAGAACGATTGAAAGTAATAATATGATAGCTGATGATCCCACCGATCCAAACACAAATCACCAAATGCAGTTTTCTATAACATGTACCCGTTATGCGGGAGAAGCACAGCACCTGTGCGTCATCCACCGAGAACAGGTTTATGGCACCAGATTATTTCATAACGGTAAAGTAGATGGCGATGTGACAATATACCTTATAGAGTATTTGCTTTGCATTATTTTTTACATCCATATAAAAGTACAGTATATTACAAACAATTTATAAAACTCTCACACTTCCTTGGAAATCATACAACTAACATGGATGGCTTGTGATTTCCCTTCCCTGGTCTTCCAGACCTTGTTCCTGGCCCCTACTATATCCAAGATGCCTATTATATCCAACTTGTACAGATGTATGCCCTGAGATGTGCTGGAGAGGAAAACGGTCTGTCATGGTAGGAGTTCATGTTTTATGATTGATTATGCATATCCGTGTAAGATCAATTGCGCTAAAACATTTACCTTAACGTCATCTATGTATTATCTCACAAATGACATATACGGTTATATAATTGATTAGGTAGAAATCAGACTGGTTGTTTGGACCAGACTTGTTTGGCTTTGGCCGGCTCAGAAGTAATAGTATAATAATGGAGCGCCATACAACCTGGCATCCGACCTAGATTTTCTCTCTCTGCTCTACCAAGTAAAATAAACTCCAAATGAAAGGCAAAAGTACACTCCTCCTCAGTGTATTCTAAAGCATAATAGGTGAACAAATACTAATTGTTATGATGTTTTTATTAAGTTGTCATTAATGATAATTCAAATGACTTTCCATGCACTTATCAGTCATAATTGGGGCCAGGATTTTTTTCTGACCAAGAAAGTTATGGTCAGGTCACACTGTCAGGAGGAACTCCTGGTCTTAGTCATTATGTAAAGTACCTTATTTTGAGGTCAACATATCGACCAGGTGTCAGAGACTACAGGACTGAGGTTTCCCCAAAGGGTGAAGAACCAGGGGACAGCTGACTTCCTTCCAGTCAAACCCAGACACCAGTGTTAATGGAACAGCTGCCACCAGCATTACCACAGCATGGAGGCCTTCAGTAACTGCTGACCTGCAGGATGTCATCACAGACAGGAAGGTGGCAGAGGGACACAAGGCCAGATTCTGTCAGGAAGACACCAGCTGTGACCCAAGAGTCTGCAGACGCTTGGCTTGCACTGCACACACACACAATCTCTGATAGTTTAGTCGATCGATCAGTCAACCAATCAATCAGTTGGTGTTTTTCATTACATCTGGTTTTTACATGTGTTTGGTGCTATGACACCTACAACGACAACCTTGACTGCGAGTGGATTGACATCACAGATGTGCCACCTGGAAACAATATTATTTTTTTCATTTTTCCAAAATCTATTGCCAAACTAGCAACATGTCATTGTCCTATCTTGCCTCATGATGTCATACCTGGCGCAGGAGTCGGATTTCTCAAACAACATTGTCTATGAACATTTGAACATCTTGGCCATGTTCTGTTATAATCTCCACCCGGAATAGCCAGAAAAGGACTGGCCACCCCTCATAGCCTGGTTCCTCTCTAGGTTTCTTCCTTGGTTCTGGCCTGTCTGGAGAGTTTTTCCTAGCCACTGTGCTTCTACACCTGCATAGCTTGCTGTTTGGGGTTTTAGGCTGGATTTCTGTACAGAACTTTGTGACATCAGCTGATGTAAGAAGGGCTTTATAAATAAATTTTATTTGATAGTGAGGGGTGACATCAGGTTCACAGGAACCTATGTCCATGCCAGGAACTGTAAGTCATAGAGACTTTCCGTATATAATTTATGTACAAATTTTATTTCTGGTACTGTGAAATATGTGTTTGTGTCATTGATTCCACAGGAGTTGATCCTAAATTGCTTTGATGGAGGGGGACATTTTCTGCTACCATGCACTTGCCAATGATAATCAAGACAGACAAGTCTTGTTTACCATTTAAATGAGCAATACATACAGTTGAAGTCGGAAGTTTACATACACCTTAGCAAAATACGATTAAACTCACTTTATCACAATTCCTGACACCTAATCCTAGTAAAAATGCCCTGTCTTAGGTCAGTTAAGATCAACAATTTATTTTAAAGAATGTGAAATGTCAGAATAATAGTAGAGAGAATTATTTATTTCAGCTTTTATTTCTTTCATCACATTCCCAGTGGGTCAGAAGTTTACATACACTCAATTAGTATTTGATAGCATTTCCTTTAAATTGTTTAACTTGGGTCAAACATTTGGGTAGCCTTCTGCAAGCTTCCCACAATAAGCTGGGTGAATTTCAGCCCATTCCTCCTGACAGAGCTGGTGTAACTGAGTCAGGTTTGTAGGCGTCCTTGCTCACGCACGCTTTTTCAGTGCTGCCCACAATTTTCTATAGGATTGAGGTCAAGGCTTTGTGATGGCCACTCCAATACCTTGACTTGGTTGTCCTTAAGCCATTTTGCCACAACTTGCTGATGCTGATTGCTGATGCAATGATGCTGCCATCCCTGTGCTTCATAGTTAGAATGGTGTTCTTCAGCTTGAAAGCCTCCCCATTTTCCTCCAAACATAACGATGGTCATTATGGCCAAACAGTTCTATATTTGTTTCATCAGACCAGTGGACATTTCTCCAAGAAGTACGTTCAAGGGGGCCGAATACTTTCGCAAGGCACTGTATATATATATATATATTTTTTTGAATAATGACAATTGCAACATTACTGAATGAACAATGAACACTTTTATTTTAACTTAATATAATACATATGGGCTTTTGGATGGGTGTTCTTAAGGTGATTCCACAGATTGGTGGTATTTTTTGATTTAGCCGTTGCTGACCACATGCTTACATCTTTATCACAAATAAGACACCTTGCTTTCCCTGGTGCCAATTCCATGTAATTGTCCCACACTGGTGCTCTGCTTTTCTCTGCCATCTGTAAAACACACACACACAGCTCTGAAGTGACAATGACACTGAAGAGTCTGCTTAGGAGACAAATACTCTCAACTGTTTGAATAAAAACAAGTCACCTGTGATGAATGTTGAAAACAAAACTGTAATTTCTATATGCAGGAAATCCAATTGTAATAATGGACATGGTAAGAATTGACTACCAAAGTGCTAGTCATAATTCCCATGACACCTTCTAGCAAAATCTGAAAAGCTGTTCCTTCATTAATTTATTCCATAGGATATTTTTAGATTCACTTAAAATAAGGTCTGTGTTTCGTGTAGGCTTACACCACCGTGCCAATTTTATAACTGTGTAGATATCCATATGACAAGGTAACTCTGATCAATATTGGCTAAATATAAGCGAAGATCATTATTTTTGTAGAGTGGATTTATGAAAATATTTTGACAAACGTTACCTTATCCTAGTGAGATTTACACGGGTATCAAAACGCCGAGGCGGTTTAAGACTGCACGAAACACAGTACTTATTTGAAGTAGATCAAGACATTCTCTATGGAAGGCATGAACGGTAAAATAACCGTTCAAATTCATCCGCAAGTTATTACAGGAATTATAACGCGTCGACTATTTCTCTCTAAACCATATACCATACACCCCTCAGTCAGACTGCTCTATCAAATATCAAATCATAGACTTAAGTATAATAGACACACATAAATACGAGCCTTAGGTTAAATCCGGAAACTATCACCTCAAAAAAAAAGGTTATTGCGTTCCGTATTTTACTTAACGGGTGGCATCCATGATTCTAAATATTCCTGTTGCATTGCACAACCTTCAATGTTATGTCATAATTACGTAAAATTCTGGCAAATTAGCTTGCAAAGAGCCAGGCGGCCCAAACTGTTGCATATACCCTGACTCTGCGTGCAATGAACGCAAGTGAAGTGACACAATTACACCTGCTTAATATTGCCTGCTAATCTGGATTTCTTTGAGCTAAATATGCAGGTTTAAAAAAATATATACTTGTGTATTGATTTTAATAAAGGCATTGATGTTTATGGTTAAGTACACATTGGAGCAACGACAGTCGTTGATTGATTGTTTTTTATAAAATAAGTTTAATGCTAGCTAGCAACTTACCCTGGTTTACTGCATTCGCGTAACAGGCAGGCTCCTCGTGAGGCAGGTGGTTCGAGCGTTGGACGAGTTTAAAACTGTAAGGTTGAAAGATTGAATCCCGGAGCTGACAAGGTAAAAATCAGTCGTTCTTCCTTGTTCCTAGGCCGTCATTGAAAATAAGAATGTGTTCTTAACTGACTTGCCTAGTTAAATAAAGATTAAATAAAGGTGTAAAAAAATATATATCTGCAAAATCGGCCCAAAAATACCGATTTCCGATTGTTATGAAAACTTGAAATCGATCGGCCATTCCGATTAATCAATCGACCTCTAGTGTCAAGTTGGGTTAATAAACCGTAAATTCGTAAATTCAATTGTTCCTTTATGATCGAGCCAGGTCATTACAGTATCAGCAGCATAGTGTCTTGTTTCTTCTCTTTCCTGTTAGCCATGTGCGGAATGTCATTCACCTTTTTACCTTGAAGCCTATTTGCAGCGCACAATAAAGTCATATTGCATTCAGTCTTTGTTGTTCATTCAGTTAGCTTGTACTCAATTTAACTGTTTTTATGAGATTATGTGTACCAAATATCCTTATGTATTTACATTTGTCATTATTCAGATGCTCTTATCCATTGCGTCCATCCCCTTTTTGTTACAGCCTTATTTAAAATGTATGAAATATTTTTTTTCCTCATCAGTCCACACACACACACTTCCCCATAATGACAAAGCAAAAGGTTTGTGTGTGTGCAAATTGATAAAAAACAGAAATACCTTATTTACATAAGAATTGTAATTAATACTCAGGGAGAAAAGGGTGTTTATTTTGCCGTTGCAGAAAGCAGGAATCATGGTCCCAGGCAGGCAATGGTCATACACAGGTAGGCAAATAGGCAGGTGAATCAAAACTAGGACTGAAAGCTATAACTGCTTCTCACAAACAAGCAAGGAAAAGGCTTAGTCGAGTCAAAATGAACAACACCTCACAAAGGCACAAACAGAATGAGCTGAACTAAAATAGGCAAGTCAGTTTAGAACAAATTCTTATTTACAATGACGGCCTACACCGGCCAAACCCAGACGACGCTGGGACAAATGTGTGCTGCCCTATGGGAGTCCCAATCAAGACCGGTTGTGATACAGCCTGGATTTGAACCAGGGTGTCTGTAGTAACGCCTCAAACACTGAGATGCAGTGCCTTAGACTGCTGCGCCACTCGGGAGCACAGGTGCATGCTGTTCCATTGATCATCCTTGAGCTGTTACTACAACTTGATTGGAGTCCACCTGTGGTAAATTGATTGAACATGATTTGGAAAGGCACACACCTGTCTACATAAGGTCCCACAGTAGACAGTGCATGTCAGAGCAAAAACCACGTCATGAGGTCAAAGGAATTGTCCGTAGAGCTCCAAGACAGGATTGTGTCGAGGCACAGATCTGGGGGAGGGTACCAAAAAATGTCTACAACATTAAAGGTCCCCAAGAACACATTGGTCTCTATCATTCTTAAATGGAAGAAGTTTGGAACCACCACTAGCTGCCGGGCCAAACTGAGCAATCGGGGGAGAAGGGCCTTGGGTCAGTGAGGTGACCAAGAACCCGATGGTCACTCTGGCAGAGCTCCAGAGTTCCTCTGTGGAGATGGAAGAACCTTCCAGAAGGACAACCATCTCTGCAGCACTCCACAAATCAGGCCTTTGTGACCAGACAGAAGAAACTCTTCAGTTAAAGGCACATGACATCCCGCTTGATGTTTACCAACAGGCACTTAAAATAATCTCAGACCATGAGAAACACAATTCTCTGGTCTGATGAAACCAAGATTGAAATCTTTGGCCTGAATGCTTAGCGTCGCATCTGGAGGAAACCTGGCACCATCCCCATGGTGAAGCATGGTGGTGGCAGCATCATGCTGTGGGGATGTTTTTCTCCGGCAGGGACAGGGGGACTAGTCAGATTCGAGGGAAAGATGAACGGAGCAAAGTACAGTGAGATCCTTGATAAACACCTGCTCAGGACCTCAGACTGGAGCGAAGGTTTGCCTTCCAACAGGACAGCAACCCTCAGCACACAGTCAAGACAACGCAGGAGTGGCTTCGGGAAAAGTCTCAATGTCCTTGAGTGGCCCAGCCAGAGCCCGGACTTGAACCCGATCAAACATCTCTGGAGAGACTTGAAATTAGCTGTGCAGCGAAGCTCCCCAGACAACCTGACTGAGCTTGAGAGAATCTGAAGAGAAAAATTGGAAAAACTCCCCAAATACAGGTGTGCCAAGCTTGTAGCGTTATACCCAATAAGACCCGAGACTGTAATCGCTGCCAAAAGTGCTTCAACAAAGTACCAAGTAAAGGGTCTGAATACTTAAGTAAATGTGATATCTGTTTTTTAAATTTTAATACATTTTATTTTTGCTTTGTCATAATGGGGTATTTTGTGTAGATTGATTTGGAGAAGAAAAACAATTGAATCCATTTTAGAATAAGGATTTAATGTAGCAAAAAAAGTTAAGGGGTCTGAATACTTTCCGAATGCACTGCACAGTTAGTGCATTCGTCTTAAGATGGTTAGGTGGGACAACCACATATCACAGTCATAGATAGCGACTTTATTGCGGAAAAATGTACTATCAGCAAAGTCAGAGCTAGTAAGGGTGAAAAAAGTTGACGAGTGTTAGTTAACGAAGATTATTTTTATGGATAACAGAATGTTTGGTATGTACTATATGATTTCTTTGCATTATGTTATAGCTTCACACTGCTAAAGCAGGAATAAGAACACAAACTGCTTATGTCAAACAGTGTGTATGTATTTGATTTTGTTATTTTGTAATGGAAATAAGAAACTGTATGTTTTTGAGGAAGTTGTAGAGCAACTTTTGTTTTGTATTTTTTTTTGCAATAAAGTTTGCCTGAACATTTTTGAAAAAATATCAAATTAGACTGCAGCCTTATTCCCTTTCTATTAATGTAAATCCCCTTTCACAAAAAAAATATTTTGCACTAACTCTTTCAGTTCTACTTTACAGTCCGTCTGTTTAACTCAGCATTTCCCAAACTCGGTCCTCGGGACCCCAAGGGGTGCATGTTTTGTTTTTTGCCCGAAGACATATCTGATTCAAATGATCAAAGCTTGATGATTATTTGATTATTTTAATCAGCTTTGTAGTGCTAGGGCAAAAACCAAAACGTGCACCCTTTGGGGTCCCAAGGACCAAGTTTGGCAAACCCTGGATACATTTTTTAAAATGTTTAAATATTTTTTTGTTTATTTTTTAAATTTAAATTGAACCTTTATTTAAATAGGCAAGTCAGTTAAGAACAAATTCTTATTTACAATGACGGCCTACCAGGGAACAGTGGGTTAATTGCCTTGTTCAGGGGCAGAACAACAGATTTTTACCTTGTCAGGTTTAACTCAAGCTAAGCCAAAACCATTTGGTTGATTTCTTAAATGATTTAAGAAAACAAGGCATGCCTCAGAGAAATGTATAAAATTATCTAACTTAGCACATTGTGTTTCTTTTGAAAGAGAAATTTAAGCATTGAGCATGGAAGTTGCTGTTTTTTGTGTTTTGCTAGTTTCTCTCCCAGTATGTCATTAAAACTGTCTCCCCTGGTGTCAACTCTATGTTGGATGTCTGGGAATTCTTGAACTGTGTTTACATTCAGCCAAAGTGTTAACCAGAGCCTCAGTGGTGGAAAGTACATAAGTCAAAATACTTGAAAGTACAACTTAAGTAGTTTTTGGGGGTATCTGTACTTTACATTACTATTTATATTTTTGACTACTTTTACTTCACTACATTCCTAAAGAAAATAATGTGCTTTTTGCTCCATACATTTTCCCTAGCACCCACAAGTACTTGTTACATTTTCAATGCTTATCAGGACAGGAAAATGGTCATCCCTATCGCCTCTTATCTGGCAGACACGCTAAACACAAATGTTTAATTTGGAAATGATGTCTGAGAGTTGGAGTGTGCCCCTAGCTATCCGTAAAAAAATAAAGCGAGACAATTGCTTTGCTTAATATAAGGAATTCTAAATGATTTATGCTTGTAGTTTTACTTTTGATTCTTAATTAAGTATATTTTTGCAATTACACTTTTGATACATAAGTATATTTAAAACCATATACTTTTAGACTTTTATTCAAGTAGTATTTTATTGGGTGACTTTCACTTTTACTTGAGTAAGATTTAAGTATCTTCACTTTTAGTATGACAATTGGATACTTTTTCCACCATTGCAGAGCCTCTATCTCATGGTTCCCATTCCGAAATGGAAAACGTTAACTAGTCCAGAATACCCTTGAAATATTACTGACGGAAATTTGGGTGAAGTACTGTAACATGGTGGTGCCTGTTCTTAATTTTATAACAGGGAAATGCTGATCACGAGTTAAGTTGAAATGACTCCAAGTTAAGTACATTGCCTGATTCTCTTGTAATCTTAAACATGCCATGGAAGTATAAGAGGCTCCTGTTTGATCAGCTGGATGGAGGTAATTCATTAAAGGCAAATGTAAAATTGGTCTATGGAATGACTCTGATGCTACTGCGTAAATCGCTCCATGAAAAAACCCCAACACCTACCCTTGACAAGAGGAAATACCTCTGGAGTATTTATGATAACCTTCTGCCGACTGGTGAGGAGGTCATGGAGTACAACCATCTCCCCAAATCATCAGTCAAACATTGAAAAGCTTGTTATTTTCATCATTAACCTTATTTTGTTGCACACCGTCTTTAGTTTGATGTAGCAGCAAGACTGACACAAATAGGTAGAAGTGTGAAGAAGAACCATTCTGGATGGGAAAACAAGGAAAATAACAGTACACTGTTCTTGCCATAATATGGATTTGGTCTTTTACCAAAATAGTGCTATGCTCTGTATACCACCCTTCCCTTGTCACAACACCATTGGCTCAAACACATTGAGAAGGAAATACATTTCACAAATGAACTTTTAACAGAGCACACCTGTTAATTGAAATGCATTCCAGGTGATTACCTCATGAAGCTGTTTGAGAGAATGCCAAGAGTGTGCAAAGTTGTCATTAAGGCAAAGGGTGGCTATTTTGAAGAATCTCAATTATAAAATATGTTTTGATTTGTTTAACACTTTTTTGTTACTACATGATTCCATATCTGTTATTTCATAGTTTTGAAGTCTTCACTATTCTTCTACAATGTAGAAAATAGGGGGAAAAAGAAAGAAAAACCCTGGAATGAGTAGATGTGTCCTACACATCGACTCGGTACTGGTACTCCGTGTATATAGCCAGGTTTTCATCACTCAGCGTACTTATTGTGTACGTACTGTTATTACTTTTCTATTATTTCTCTATTTTCTCCCTCTCTGCATTGTTGGGAAGGGCCCGTAAGTAAGCATTTCACTGTTAATCTACACCTGTCGTTTACCAAGCATGTGACTAATAACATTTGATTTTATTTCCATGTGATGACACTCACACAAAAATTATTGGTGCTTTCAAGACAACTGGGAAGTCGAGGTTCGACTTTCCAAATGGTAACTTGGAGAACTCTGACTTCAGTGCGTTAATGACATCTGGGAACTTATGAAAAAAACTAGATCAGACTGGAAAATATCGTTTTGACCGGTCATCCAAATAGGAATTCGTTATTCTAGAGCTCCGACTTTCCGACCCAGATGTCATTAACGCACTGAAGTCGGAGATGTCCGAGTTAACAGTTATTTGTGCGCAGTTTATCTGGCAACCATCAATTTATATATACACTACACAACAATTCGGGGCGCTGTGTTGAAGCCACCATGCCTCCATCTTAGCACTCCTCACCACTGTAATCTTTTTTAGAAGCTATAGAAATGCATTTATTAATGTCTACATATTTTTTTTACCACATGTATTATATTACAGACACCTTAATGCATACTTTTACATTATATTATATGAGCTAAACATAACATTTAAAAATATATAAAAACATTTTCCTTCAAGTATAATTTGTAGAGATGACTAATGTTACTATCCCCAGTAAAAAACTTGGGAGTTGAAATTGAAATACTGTACAATTCCATTCATTCCTATGGAGGATCGCGTGGTGCAGCGGTCTAGCACTGCATGTCAGTGCGAGAGGCGTCACTACAGACCCTGGTTTGATTCCAGGCTGTATCACAACCGCGTCGTCGTGGTTAGATCGTCATTGTAAATATGAACTTGTTCTTAACTGACTTGCCTAGTTAAATAAAACATAAAATACTGGGGAGTGCCAATATGTCCGACCGGTGTCTTCAGATCCTCTCAAAGGCCAATAGATAGCCTCTGTAATCCAGGGTTTATATACATCACTTCCTGCAAACCATTCAATATCAGTAGACCAAAATGGCCATCATCAATAACTTGCATTTGCTTGCTTTATTGTTTGTAACATTAACAGTTGCATTGGCTAGTGCCGATGACCGAACGAAGACGGTGGAATTCAACGTAAAACCCGGCGGAGAGGTGCACACGTTCTCCGAGAAAATGGTAAACGATATTAGCTAGTTAACGTTAGTTATGCTATATTGGTAGAGAGCTGTGATGCATGAAAGCTCGCAACAACATTCAGCGAGGAAACAGTACTGCTAGTCAGCTAGTGAATTCGTGTATGCTGCATTGTGTGCTCAGCACAATTTTGTCGTCAATGAGCTGTTTATCTTACTATTTATTAGATAATGTGTGTGGCACATATGAATACGAATTGACTGTTTAGCCAAACAGGGTTAGCCAGTATGCTAACTTGCTGGATAATTCCCTGCAAGCTATCTTGTTGAATATTCACATAGCTATGCTTGCTAATTAAAATAACAACCAGGCATATGATGGCACAGTTGTTAATTCGAATTCATATCTAAAAATAAGCAAGATTTTGAAAAGACTTTGGTCGTCGCATGATGATGAGGAAACGACCTCTGATATGCTGACACGTCTCAACTAGAGTGCCACAAGGAGGCCATTCATTGGTCTAGAATTGAGCTATATTTCCTCCATGCTAATTTTCCAGAGTCAATAGCTGTGTTCGAATATGTATTTTTAATTTTATTTATTATTATTTTTTATTAATATCAAATCAATACATAAAGCACATGAGGGAACACAAGCATACATATATTACAAACAATAGACAATCAAGCTAGGGGGTACAATATCACATTACAATTACACAAGGACCTTAAGGGGCATGCATATACTTACAATTCTTACAATTCTTTTTTGTTAGTAGAGCATTTAACAGTCTTAAAATACAGTTCAATTTCTTTTTGTAGGGTACGAAAATGTGGTTTTCTGTTTGTAAATTTACATTTGTGTATATGAAATTTGGCCAAAAGAATAATGAAATTAATTACATAAAAATGATTCCGCTTATTTCTATTGTATGTAAAGAATCCAAACAGTACATCTCTCCACAATAGTGTAAAATCTTCATAAATGTGTTCAATTATAAACCTACTGATGTCTTGCCAGTTTTCTTACATGCATACAATGCCAAAAAAGATGCACAACTGTTTCTGGGTGGTCATTACAAAAGGAGCAATTTGAGTTGTTTTCCTTAAACTTCTTCATATAGTGGTTGGCAGGATAATGTTTATGAATAATTTTAAAGGAAACTTCCTTAATTTTGTTAACAAGTAGGTATGTGTGTGGCAACATCCAAACTTTTTCCCAACAGATATTATCAATAAATCCATTCCAATAAGGCATGACATAAGGTATAGCTGTGTTCGAATACTCCTACTAACCGTACTATTTGTGACGTAAATTGCTTATTGGTCATAGTATGGATTTATTTTTATTTACAACAAATCAGTACCAAAGGTACGTTTTTTTTTAAATAGATTTATTTCACCTTTAAATAAACTGACTTGCCTAGTTAAATAATCTCTCTCTCTCTCACATACATACATACATACACACATACATACATACAGAAGGTTTGTCCTGCGAAACACAACCAAACCATCCGCATTGCTTCTTGACACACTGCCCACTTAACCCGGAAGCCAGCCACACCAATGTGTCAGAGGAAACGCCGTACACCTGGCAACCGTGTCAGTGTGCCCTGAGCCAGGCCTGCCACAGGAGTCGCTTGTGCGTGATGGGACAGGGACATCCCTGCCGGCCAAACCCTCCCCTAACCTGGATGACGCTGGGCCAATTGTGCGCCGCCCCATAGGTTTCCCGGTCGCGGCCGGCTGTGACAGAGCCTGGACTCAAACCCAGAATCTCTAGTGGCACTGCGATGCAGTGCCTTAGACCACTGCCCCACTTGGGAGGCTGACTACCAGATTTAAGGGCTTTGGCCACCTCAAGTTGAAAGAGCTCCCAGTTCTAGCAATATGATTTTTCTCCACAAGCCCTTTCCCAAAAGTATGACAACAGACCTCACTTAACTATATCATTATTTAATAAGGAGCTATTTAGCTACCAGTAGGATGCTCTACCAAGGTTAGTATCAGGGTTCAATATTTTGACATCACCCTGTGAGGGGACTAGCACAAGTATTTTTAGTAACACACTATCAATACATTTCAATATAAGCCAAAATTCTATCCTGGACTGTCTGGAACCTGTTTTGTTACTCCAAGTCAATGATCTATCGACCTCAAACCGCTCACCATATATCAGTAAGATCAAACCTTTCCATAAAAAGTATTAAAACCAAATTCTGATAGATGGGCCCCCAGGTAGGCCAACCAATCAGTTGAATTATCTATAGGAGGGGACTTTAACAATACTATCAATAAGAACAAATTGGGACATTTAGATAACCAATGAAGTATATGTTTCTCTACAGATTCAAGCAACTCATTATTCTCATGTTTGGCGTTGTACCCATAGAAGTTTACAGTAATGAGCGTAATGTCATTGTAACTGATCACAAGACAAATAGTGATCAATGGGGTCACAGTCCGAGTGTAGAATATCACTACCACCAAAGGTATTTTTCATTGTAATGACTCCAGCAGAGCGTTCAGAGGCATGTGAAAGTCAAATACTGTTGCCCCACTGTGACTTCTAGAAGTTGGCATCAGCAGAAGTTGAGTGTCCTTTAAATTTTTTAAAAGTAGTATGGATATAGTTAGTATGTCTGAAGTTCCCGGATGTCGTACCACATTCGGCAAAATGCGAAGTATACAAGCAGTGGACCCTTTCTATGCTTTTCTGAGCTTTTGGACACTTTCCGTGGCTTCACAATCTTTTTAGATTTGAAGAAAGTGGTGGAAAATATGCAGCCAAAGTCTGACGAAAGCGGATACAAATTAATTGCTTTAACTAATTATGATAAATGTCAAGGCAATGTAATAAAGTAATGCCTTTTCAAATAAGTTATGTTGCACGTTATGTTGTCTGACAATTTGTTAGCGTCACTAGCCTTACGAACCGCATAGCATATCATATCATTACAGCAATTGCTTGTATGTACCGGTATGCTAGCTAGCTACCGTCCTAACACTAGTTGGCTACTAATACATCGGACTTGCCAGTATATTAACTAACTAACTACCATAAGCTTATTGACTTATTGACTACCATAAGCTTATTGATTGTACACGTCATTCTTAGCTTAGCTAAGTGGTCGAGTCGTTGTGTGTTCTCAATGGACATTGTTAATGAAGTAGTAAGATGTCTAACAAGCAAGCAAGTTGCATAGCAACAGCATCCACTCCCGGTAGACAGGTGAAGTGCTTGTACACTCAACTGAAAGGATACCGTTTGTTTACAAATTCACTAATAGCATGTAGTATATACTCATTAAGTATACAGTATGTTAGTATGGGTATTCGAACACAGCTAATGTTTTATGTTCAATCACAATTATAAACTGGGTGGTTCGAGCCCTGAATGCTGATTGGCTGAAAGCCTTGGTACTGTATATACAAATAATTTGTACTGTTCTAATTACGTCGGTAACCTGTTTTTTATAATGGCAGTAAGGCACCTCAGAGGTTTGTGGTATATGGCCATATACCACACCTCCTCATGTCTTATTGCTTAATTTTAACCTGGGTAGTTTGGCTCCTGGATGCTGATTGGTTGAAAGCCGTGGTAAATGATGCCAAGTTTAAAACAACTGGGAACTAGGAAATACTAGGGGGAAAAGAAGAAAAAACTAGGAAACTTCTGACTTCAGTGCGTTAGACAACTGGGAGCTTGGGAAAAAACGAGCTCCGACTGGGAAATAGTTTTGAACTGTCATCCAACTTGGAATTCCAAGTCGGAAACTGGCATCTTTCTAGAGCTCCGACTTTCTGACGACTGACATCATGATATGACCTAGTTTTTTTTCTCAATTTCCCAGTTGTCTTAACAGCACCATGAGACTATATACCAGGAGTATGATGCAAAACAACTTGTTTATTCTAATTACGTTAATAACCTCTTTATAATAGCAATAGCGCTCCTCAGGGGTTTGTGGCATAAAGCCAATATATCACGACTAAGGGCTGTATCCAGGCACTCCGTGTTGCGTTGTGCCCAAGAACAGCCCTTCGCCGAGTTGAATTGGCCATATACCACACCCCCCCTGACCTTATTGCTTAAATATACAATGGTAGCCTATGCATTTGAAATCAAGTGCCACTATTTTATTACAAATTGCAGATCTTTGAAATAATAATGAACTAATCAGCTACAGTAGCTGTAATTTGACTCCCAAACACATTTGTCGTCTATTAATTATGTTCATTCCTGGCTCTGTTTAATCACCAAGAAAATGTAATTAATTTCTACAATTCCTACTACTTTTACAGAGAGAATATGAATGTTCATTCACTTACGCATCACAAGGGGGAACCAATGAGGTAAGTTGTATCCTAATCAAAGTCGAGGTTATTTCAACCTCGTCTAGCGTTGAAACATAGGCTACCTGCTGTAAACGGATTAATAGCTTTCGAGTGTGAATTCTAAAGTAGATCAACAGAAAGTACATTTCAACCTTTTGTCATATTCCTCGCATATCTAAAGAATACGTTATCAAAATCTTGATATTCTAATAACATGTATTCATGTTGTTTTATCAGCAATGGCTGATGAGTGTGGGCCTAAGCGATGATGACAGCCTGTTCTCCTGCTCAGTGTGGAGGTAAGCTGTAAATCAGTCTGAGCTTACACTCTGAACAACGGACGTTAGGATGCAGAGATCCATGTACACTGAATGACTTACTCATTCAAGTGCTGCATGGTGGTTATTCACCCGAGATGTCCCAGGTCAATCAGTTCCAGTTTGTCATCTTGGCTTTGCCTAATAAATAACTAATAGCGGAATCAGACTTCTGTAGTGATTTAATCCGTCTTCATTTTGATTTCTTCCTTTTTGTTGACAGACCCCAGGGGAAGTCCTACTTGTTTTTCACTCAGTTCAAGGCAGAGCTGAAAGGAGCCAAGATTGAATATGCCAGCGCATATGTAAGTATCCAACATACTTGATGGGTAATCTAATTTGCTATCCTATCTGTATCTCTACATAATAATGCATTGGAGCAGAAACATTGCGAACATGTTTTGTTGTATAAAGAAGATAACATATGTCCAATATCAGCATATTGTTGCTGTAGCATTGACTCTGGTCTCCTGGTTCAAGTGCACTATTTTCTATCTGTGATAAGAGGTAAAACTGCACATCCCCGTGGAAACATTTCCTGAGTTTCCAGTGTGTACCAACACGTTGTCTGACTTCATCCTGATTTACTGGCAAAGCTAGTATAGAGTTTTATGGGTAGAGCTTATCAGAGATTTATGGCAAGTCACATACTGTAGGTATGTGTTTATTTGGACTGTGAGGCTAAAACCTTTAATTTGGCTCTATACTCCAGCATTTTGGATTTGAGATCAAAGGTTTTATATGGGGCGACAGTACAGAATATCACCGTTTATTTGAGGGTATTTTTATACATATGTTTTACCGTTTAGAGATGAAAGCACTTTATGTATCTAATCCCCCCATTTTAAAAGGTGTCGTTAATTTAGAACTATTTTCGGCTGGCGTCAAGCCAGCCCAATTTTCAAACGCACTTGTTTGCAATTCCGACCTGTTGGCGCTCTTCTGTTTTCAAACTCTAGCGCCAGGATTGGTAATTTACCTGAGCTCGCTTGCACAGAGATGGGAGGGGTGGCCATATCTGAGGTGTGTCCTTAACATGCCAATTTCAGGCAGCGCTGGTGGGGATATTTTAAGACCAACCCTAAGATGGTAACACACATGGATTCTGACAGCGGAAGCGCAGCCTATCCAGCCGTGACGCACATTCCCCACATGCACATCGGACAAGATAGGTTTTAGTGCACATGAACCTCATGTTTTTCCCCCCATTTAATTTGATTAAAAACCATAGCCTCCCCTTTTTTGTCAGGGGTGGGGGTTGTGCCCAATGCGTACGCCAAGTAGCCAACACAAAGGGTTTGACTCATGAGACTGCTTTGAAATATATCTTAATCACCAAAGCTTAATTAAAATATCAAGTATGGGAGTTTCCTTTTTACTGTATCTGTGTGTAATTGTACATTTTTGCCAGCTTATTATTATTTTGGATGTGCAAAAAAAAACTCCATGTAGGCTATATTTCCATAATGCAGTGGTGGAACAAGTACCCAATTGCCATACTTGACTGAAAGTAAGATTACCTTAATAAAAAAAAAGACTCAAGTGGAAGTCACCCAATAAAAGTCAAAGTATGTTGGTTTTAAATACACTTAAGTATCAAAGTGAAAGTACAAATATTTAAAATTACTTTTATTAAGCAAAGCAGATGGCACCATGTTCTTGTTATTTTAATTTATGGATAGCCAGGGGCACACTCCAACACTCAGACATATTTAATTAAACGAAGCATGTTGGTTGTCAGTCCGCCAGATCAGAGGCAGGAGGGATGACCAGTGTGCGAATTGGACCATTTTCCTGTCCTGTTAAGCATAAAAAACAGTAACAAGTACTTTTGAGTGTAAGGGGAAATGTATGGAGTAAAAGTACATAATTTTCTTTAGGAAGGTAGAAGTAAAAAAAATATGAATACCCTGAAACTACTTCATAAGGAGTACTTTAATAAACTATCAATCCACAATGGACTAGAAAGTATTTTCCGTGTCCCCAGCTGATTTGGAGTTGGTTGACAGCACGAAGACACCAATAACAGAATTTGCGACAACGTTGCCCATAAATTTCCTTCAAGTCATTGCGCTAACGCTATTTGGCATTGGCTCACAACACTTCATACTGGATAGTGACATAAAGATGGTATCCAAGACTTCATCTGACTGGGGAAGTACTGTATTTACAGGGCCTCATTGCCAAAATCCCAAAGTATCCCTTTAAACCATCAAAATCCAGCCCTTTCATTGAACTCATAATTCCTCCAGGGAAAATAGCTACATTTTATAGCCCTATTGTTAAGGTTTACGTTGCATTTGGTTAGTTAAAAAAGAAGCCCTTAGTGTAGGCCTATTAAATCAGTGATAGTTATCCGTAATCATGGTAGCATCCACATTAATGTAGAAGTGTTCAGAAACATATTCTTATTTACGATAAGTGACACATTTACCATTCATTTATATTGGGCACAAAAGTATCTGAAATGCAACCAAAACAAACTGCAAATGCATCCAACAAGTTTGTAGAGTCACAAGCCTGGTGTAGTCATTGCGTACTAGGAATATGGGACCAAATATTACATTTGACTAAATGTAATACACTATAAGCGAATTTGTCCAAATAATTGATACCTTTTAAATAGGGGGGGGGGACTAGATTGCCTACAAAGTGCTTTCATTTCTAAACGGTAAAACATATGTATGAAAATACCCTCAAATAAAGTGACGTTATGCACTGTCGCGTCAACTTTTTCTCAAATCCAAAATGCTGGAGTGTAGAGTCAAATTAAAAGATTGAAAGAAATGTCATATTCAGCATGTTTAGTAATTGCTTGCTTTTCTAAAGTCTACCAATATTGCCAGCAGGCATCCCAGCTAAAATAGACAAGCTGGCTACTCTAACTTGATTGATTGCCTGAAAGGGCTTCTTGGTAGCTAGTTACGAGGTTGGGAATATCTGGGCAAGGCCTACTTTATACAATTCATAGGTGGCTAGTAGTATTACAGAGAAACAACACATGAAACAAACGTTTTTTGAATTTGATTTAAACAGAACAAATCTGAGGGGGAATGTGCCCCTGTCCCCCGTTAAGGGCTCTGTAGGGGGGTGAATTTGAGAGAACTATATATATATATTGCAGTCAGAGAATACATTGTTAGCATGTAGCATTCAGATCTAACAATGTGTTCTTCTCCAAAGTGAATGCTGCAGTGTTCAGAGTTCAGGCAACGGTCTCAGATTAGTCGTCACATGTATGTTGCACACAGAGTTCTAAGGCAGTGATTCCCAAACCCTGTTTGTGCTGCGGCCCACCCAACCGTCAACTTCTGAGATCCCTCTGATTTACTAAGTAAACTAGACCAATGATCGTAGTCACGGCCCAGTTTCTCGCCACAACTCCACACGAATCATTGGCAACCCACCAGTGGTTCCCAAAACTCCATTCCGGGAAACAGTGTTCTGAGGAATCTGACAGGGGGAGGAGGTTTTGTACGTCGCAGCACACACACCGCTCGACCACAGGGCTCTCGTTGAACAGCCTCCCTCGCAAGGACAAAGCCCCTGACAGGCGCTGTCATCAGAACAGCACTGTTCATCCTCTCCTCCTGCCGTCACTGTCCCCTGGGAAAAGACAGAAAGAAAGTGACTCACTAAACGTTGCGATGAAAATAACCAGCGCTCCTGAGAAGCAGATTAACTCCTCAACCTCGTCTCTCCACTCTAACTCTCCTTGCCTCTGCCATGATGACTCTCTTTTTTTTTCCCCCATTCACCCTCCCATTCCCTTGTTTGTTATTTATTTTCTCGTCAATCCCCTGCTCTCATCTCTCCCCGTCATCCTCTCCACAGTCCCAGACTGCAGCGGGAGGACAGAGGGATGTGACTTTGAGGGAAGATGAATTCACTGTGGGAGATTCTACAGGTGAGATGACTAGTCTGCTTACTGCTGATCTACTACACTCCATCTGTCTATCACAGCAGCTCAAAACTGCTACAAAAGTGGATGGAATTGATGATGGATCTAAAATTCTGCCATCATAGCTATGATTTTCCGAACTGAAGATTTCATCTACAATTTATTACAACAATCTACTGAATGTTGTTTTTGATTGGATGTTGTACTTGTTTTGATGATGCGGTAACTAATTTCCTCTCCTGTCGCCCTTTCAGTGACCCACAAAGATGGGAAGTTCCGCGCTGAACTCTCCAAACTGACCATTATTGCCCGGACACGACACGATGAGCTCTAATTGGCTGGAAATCTGAATGACTATTGTCCAATCGTGAGATCCAGGCGAGCTCTCAAGGCAGGCAATGTGCTCTACTGTCCATGACAGTGGCAAATGGATGGCATTTAAACAAAAGGACAGCCTATCAGCTTGGTGGTCTACAACTTTACTATTCAATAAATCTATATATATATTTTTGGGGGGAGATTCTTTTAGGAATATGGCTTTACTGTTTGAGAATGTATGTGGGGATGTCTGATCTTGGCAGGGTTAGAAAGATGTAGTCTCAACACAAGACTTAGAAGTCCTCTAAGCCTGGGAAATGTGAGTAGTCTATTGTCTTCATCGTGCACACGTAAACACAATTCTGGTTTTTCAAATCAGCTGCTTCTCTCTGGAAGTAAATGGTTAACCCAGACAGAGTAGAGCAGGGAAACCAGATTCTGTGTTTTTGATCTGCATGGAGCACCTGATTCAACCAACCAATCGTCATTCAATGCGGTTGATGACGTTTTACTCCTACCAACAGTCTTAATGAAGCTAGGTTGAGCTTTAGAACAGACACTAATTTGGCCCACCAGGATTAGAGATGTACTGTCTAGCCTTGATTTATGGGACAGTTAGCTAGCAGCACGTACCATATCCATCCAGGTTTATCCCTCTGTCCAGAGGAGGACCTTTGTGTTGATAGTGGAGTCCCCCCTCCTCGCCAGCGAGAGTCCCTGGGGTCCCAACAGGAAATGCCACAAGGCGCTGACAGGCATCGAGAGACAAACAAAGTTACATTTAAAAGAAAATAGTCTTTTCTACTCTGTGTTCTGATTCACAATGTGCAACGTATGCTTCAATAAAAGTCATGTCTGGGAATGTGAAATGTTTGTTCTCCTGTTTTGTTTTGACAGAGCTGTGCTTGATCAGAAAGTCCCTGCTGTGCGACGGTTGTCAGCTTGGATTACTTTCAGAAAAGTTGAGTGCTGATCTCATGCTCTTGTTTTCCAGTTCAGCAGGCTCCATAGCATTGTGTCCAGTGTAATGAGAATGTTCCACATAAGAATGGAGCTATTACGTAAAGTAATTCAAAATGCTTTAACGTTTTTGGACATGACAAATGTTTGCGCATGCACATCAGTCTTGGCAATACATGGTTTTCCCTCCACTACAATGGCTCCTTTATTTGCCAATGGTTCTGTTGGTTGAGTTGCATTCCATCTCAAACCAAACTATAAACACGTCATTACTATTGTCCATCTGTTACTACTCAATTGGTTTACTTTCCCGTGTCTATTTAAGCATCAAAAAACATAGCCAGAGCCAACATTGTTTAAAATGGCATTGGCATGTATTCCTAAGATCCCTGATTAGAACGATGTTTCCAGTCCAGAAGCATCTGCGGAAGTACATGTCATGTCCACAAGAGGGCATCAAATTAAACATTGATCTACAACATTCAATGACATTACAACTGGGATACATTTAGATTGCTTCTGAACTACAGACACGATGATACGACCCAATGAGTGAGTCATGATGTCTCTCACGTAAATGATCTCAGACAGTTTGGCCTGCATTTCCCTGTATCTCCTGACTGAGATTTACAGGGAACAGATGGCGCTTGTGGGGTGGGGGTCAGGCTAGAGGCAGTAGAAATTGCGTCACCACGGGCCCTTTGAAGGGTAGGACTAATGATCAGCTGCCCCCCTGTCTCTGTCCCCATCCCCCCCTGACACACATCCAAGCACAGGGTAACCAAGTCAGCCAAGAGACACGTGACGCCAAAGAGACCTTCTCACTTCCTATTTGGCCCTGTCAATATCCTGCAATGTGAGCATCTGCATCGGGCCCTAGTCGTTGCAAGTGCAGTGGCGCCAGCTGTTTCCGTCTCTTACCCTCCTATTAAGATGAGATCCGAGCCAAGAAAGGGGGACACAGTGTCAGCACAAACGCAGCATGGCTTTGCTGACATATACTCACCCCAAGATGCCTCCCGTCGCCTTGGGATTTTGGTCTCTGCTCAATATGGCGAGCCTTAAATCACCCTCTACTCCTGCAACTCTGGCTGTGGCTCCATCCATCTGACGGCCTCCCTCACACCGTTGTCGAGAGCAGTCTTCTTTTCACAGTGTATGGGGGAGCCTTCCTGGGATCCTTTCCTTTACTCACCCGATTAAAGTGTCCATTGTGCGGGTAAGGAGGAGGCTTGCGGCCCCTGGTCCCTGGAACTCTCCCTGGGCCGTGAGGGGCCATCTGGCCCTGGGTCAGCCCCAGTGATTTAGCAGATGTTGGCCTCAGCCCCTCCACCCTGGTCTCAGGGTCTCTGGGTGGTCTGACAGGGAGAGGCTCCACAATGGGTGGCCCCGCTTGGTTCACAATGGTGACAGAAAGACCAAGGGCAGATGGTTGAGGGGGACTACTTTTTTGGGGGAAAGCCCAAGGTTGTGAAAGAGAGTAGGGTTGAGCGGGTAATGAAGACTGCTCTTTTTGGGGGAAGAAGCAGGGTTGTGTGGGTAATGCTGACTCTTGACTGAGGGAGCAGCGGTGTTGGGGTGAGGTGGGTTGGTACTGAGGGGGGAAAGAGCAGGGGTGGGAGGGCGAACAGGACTACTCCTATGAGGACTGGGAGCAGGTTGGTGGGGGAGGCAGACCAGGCTGGAGGCAGGGTTGTGAGGCTGGAGTGAGTTAGTCCTGATGGGGGAAGACAGAGCTGCCTCCCCCTGCCTGGCCTCCTCACCCCTGAGCCTCTGGTGGCTGCTGCCCTTCGCCACTCCACTGGAGCTGCTGTCGCCGGGCAGGCTGGAGCTGGCCTCTTCACTCAGGTCAATGGACGAGGTCAGCAGCTCAATCTGCTGCACCACCTGTGAGAGGGATTAGGCTACATGGTCAGAGATGAGACGGGGAGAAAATGAGACTGGAGAAGACATTTGATCTGTGTGCTCGTGTTGTTGCTAGACTAATTGTTTTATCTCACTTAACTATTCCAGTTCTCTGGCGTCTTCCTTCAGGTCTCTGACCTGGTCTGAGAAGAGATTTTCCCTGGCCACACTGCAACAGCGTCGCTGGGTGTTTCTCTACACATGTATTAAACTTTCTAACGTTTGCAATACCCTCGCTCTCGGGGCTGCGCTGATGCTGGGCTATCAGATGCAGCCAGATACTGTAAGGGGACGATTTACGTGTCACTTTTACAGGATGAGGGTCAAGGTTCAGGCGTTTGAATAAATGGATTAAAAGCATGGTTCCAGCTGCACCCCTGTCAACATCTGGTGGTGGAAGGACTGGAGAGGAGACGGTGCCGCTGCTGAGCATCACTTTCAACCATTGCATACATTAGGTAAATGGAGCATAGCGAACGCCACTTCCTACCTTTAAAAAAATTCTGTGAAATCTTCACTTCTGTGGTGTTTCATAGAAAGACTGTCACACTGTGGTGGATAGACACTTTGCAAGCAGTGATTCTAAGTGCCAGTATTACAGTGTATATCAATGTAGACGCCTCTTTTTAATGATTGTAAACGTAACAAAGTAGGGACTGGGATTATGCACTTTCTGGGACGTGCAAAAATAGCCCACGGTACAACTGCTCTTCGCAGTCCCTTCAGGACCTGAAATAGCATGATAATCTGTTTATACGAATATCAAAGGAACATCAAAAGATCCTAGCTGTGATATTTGTAGGCTATATGACAATACCAGGATCTCGCTCAGAAACAATTTAAAATCCTTCTATCAAAGACAGACCATAGCTGTAACTTATAGGCAAACAGAAATGTCTTTACCTCCTTCATCTCCTGATGGATGTCCTTCAGGCCTCCTAGAACCTCTTCCAAGTTCTCCACCACTCTCCGGATCTGATCCCGGACAACCTTCTGCAGCTTCTTTGACCCAGTCAGGCCTGACCCACTCCTGGAGCCCTGGTCACCTCTGGGGGGACTGGTTTGGATGTCTTCTAAGGCAGGACATGGCTTACTGGGACTCTGCTGGGGTCTGAGAGTGGGACCTCCCATATCTCTCTGAGGAACCTCTGTGGAGAAGATGACATGCAGAGAGCTGGGTCCATTGTAACCCTCCACAGGTCTTATCAAGTCTTGCTGGTGTAGTTTGGTCTCTGGTCCGCTTACTGGTCTAGTCAAGTCTCTCTGATTGTTTCGGACATTTTTGTTGGATCTCAAGGTGGAACTGAAACTCTGGTGTCTTGGTAAGCCCTGTGTGGCTGTAGTTGAATCCACCCAGCTGGATGTATGAAGGTCTCTCTGACAAGTCTGTCTGGAATAGCCCCAAAGCTGGTCCTCCAAACAAACAGGCACTTTACAGCCGTCTTGACCTTTGAACTGTGTTGGCTGAGCGAGGGCGGGGGCCTTCACGTACTTCCTGACTGAAGGGTGTAGTAAAGACTGGCGGGCGTTCCCAACAAAGGAGCGTTCTGTGTAGTAGTCCCTGACAGACGCCCTGTGTCTCAGGCCTGGTGCTGGAGACTGGCCATGGCTCCACCTGGAAGGGCCGCCCTCTTGGCTTCTCAAATCTGGCTGCACACGATGCTCCCACAAGCCGAAGCGCAGCCTCCTAGCCTCCAGGCACAGTTCATTCAAATGGGGACCCGTCCTTTCCTTCCCATGTATGTTGTTCATCACCTCTTGTGATGTAAAGCCTACCTTCTTGACTCTGTTGGTATAGGTAAGGTTGGCGTCAGCCCGCCTGCACTGCCCATTGAGTCCCATTTCACTGTGGTGGGCCCTGAGTCCATTGTGAAGCCAGAGGTTGAGATGAGGGTTGCTGTGTTGAAAGCCTCTGTGCTCTCCAGGCACTCTGGTGTCTGAGAACATGATAGAAGCAGTCCAGCAAGCAGTCACAGAGGAAGACTCCTTAAAGAATGAGCTTTTCCTCCAGCTTCCCGCCCTTGCCATTCACATGGAATGTTTTTCTCATTGACTTCTCACTCTCCCTCTTTCTCCCCCCCAAAAATGTATTCCGCTTATTTCTTGTTAGACCCCCACCCACTTGCTCTCTTTTCCTGTTCAAGCCTGTGTCTGCCTCTCACTCGCTTTCCCTCCCTGCATCTCTGGCTCAGTTGCTGTGGCACGCTTCCTGTCTCTCCCCCTCTCTCCCTCTCTCTCACTCACTCATTCCCCTCCCTGCACTGCGCTGGCTCTCTTTCTTCCTCCCACTCTCTCTCACTGCTGTACCTCCCTCTCCACCTCTCTCTTTCTCCCTCTGTCACTCTCTCTCTCTCTCTCGCCCCTTTATATCCCGCTTGCGGAGGGAGACTAGTGGAACTTCAATCAAGATTCCTGTTTTTTAATCCCTGGTAGACGCTGTGTCTCCACGTGAGCCTCCCCACTCCAGCTCTCATCTGATTACTCCGGTTCTGGCTCAGCAGTCCATAGCAACACTGCACCCACAGCATACAGCAGTTAGTTACACAAGCATAAAAAACCCTGACCAGGTACATGCTGTAACACACCTCCCCCAGCCTGTCAGCTAAAGGACCGCCACCAATGGAGCCGAGGCACCTCTTGTTGTTTCATCCCATTTTCTGCTTCTCTGACTTCTATTTGTTCCAATTATGCAGTGGCAGCTGCTATTTGCAGCTCATCTTGGCTTGCCAACTGTCTGATTTAGTTGGCATGTGTCTGACGAGCCCAGAGATGCCTCCCAGGTGTCTGTTTACTCACTGTGCAACTCCCTACTTGGATGCACCCTAAATGAGACAATGACAGCCCCGGAGAACCCTGACAGTGGCTGTCCCTCGTTGGAGAACAGTTTCAGCATTTGCCACAAACTACTCACATGGAATCCCCTTTAATGGCAATAGGAAAATGAATGGAGAAATACTGCAGAAAGACCATGACATAGTCTAATAAATACATGTACTCAGTGATGGGGGTCATTCCAGGGTAAGAAGATTCCTTCTCAAAACATGAGCGCCTGTCCTTGTTGTTATCCACACAGCAGTGGTCCACTAACTCTGGAAGTAATAGAGGAGGCTGTATTAATCCCTCTAAAGCTCTGCTTGAACATAGCTCCCATTCCCAGCTGCTTCCAAATGACTGTTTCCTTTGTTTCAGTGAACACCTCTGGTGCACAATCACTCCATTCCCCATTGTTCACAAGGTCACTCGTGAACGTAAACAGATAACAAAAAACACACACACCTTTATTGTAGTGCTCTCATGTGCTGGGCTTTAGTCATCGGCAGGTTAGCCTAGTGGTTAGGGCGTTGGACTAGTAACCGGAAGGTTGCAAGTTCAAATCCCCAAGCTGACAAGCTACAAATCTGTCGTTCTGCCCCTGTCAGTTAACACAAGCATAAATCTGGCAGTTAACCCACTGTTCCTAGGCCATCATTGAAAATAAGAATTTGTTCTTAACTGACTTGCCTAGTTAAATAAAGGTAAAATTTAAAAAATAAAAAAAATAAAAAATTGTGTAGCTACCTCTTAAACCTCGGATTTCAACCAATCACCCTCCCACTGTGTGTGGACCATAAATAACATCCAGGCTGCTAAATGCACAATGGTAGCTCATTTTAAAGTCAATGTGGAATAATAAGTACGTGTCGCGGTTGCTCGTCTCACAGCAGTTGGCGTACAGTGGAGCCCAGTTAGAGACCTTCACTCCATCTACTGCATTATGGTAATGTGTGTTCTTATAGTGCCACCACAACTTTACAGGACCACACAGTAACAGACTTTACAGGACCACACAGTAACAGAGCCACCACAACTTTACAGGACCACACAGTAACAGAGCCACCACAACTTTACAGGACCACACAGTAACAGAGCCACCACAACTTTACAGGACCACACAGTAACAGAGCCACCACAACTTTACAGGACCACACAGTAACAGACTTTACAGGACTACACAGTAACAGAGCCACCACAACTTTACAGGACTACACAGTAACAGAGCCACCACAACTTTACAGGACCACACAGTAACAGAGCCACCACAAATTTACAGGACCACACAGTAACAGACTTTACAGGACCACACAGTAACAGAGCCACCACAACTTTACAGGACTACACAGTAACAGAGCCACCACAACTTTACAGGACCACACAGTAACAGAGCCACCACAACTTTACAGGACCACACAGTAACAGAGCCACCACAACTTTACAGGACCACACAGTAACAGAGCCACCACAACTTTACAGGACTACACAGTAACAGAGCCACCACAACTTTACAGGACCACACAGTAACAGAGCCACCACAACTTTACAGGACCACACAGTAACAGAGCCACCACAACTTTACAGGACCACACAGTAACAGAGCCACCACAACTTTACAGGACTACACAGTAACAGAGCCACCACAACTTTACAGGACTACACAGTAACAGAGCCACAGTAACAGAGCCACCACAACTTTACAGGACCACACAGTAACAGAGCCACCACAACTTTACAGGACCACACAGTAACAGACTTTACAGGACCACACAGTAACAGAGCCACCACAACTTTACAGGACTACACAGTAACAGAGCCACCACAACTTTACAGGACCACACAGTAACAGAGCCACCACAACTTTACAGGACCACACAGTAACAGAGCCACCACAACTTTACAGGACCACACAGTAACAGAGCCACCACAACTTTACAGGACTACACAGTAACAGAGCCACCACAACTTTACAGGACCACACAGTAACAGAGCCACCACAACTTTACAGAACCACACAGTAACAGAGCCACCACAATTTTACAGGACCACACAGTAACAGAGCCACCACATCTTTACAGGACTACACAGTAACAGAGCCACCACAACTTTACAGGACTACACAGTAACAGAGCCACCACAACTTTGCAGGACTACACAGTAACAGAGCCACCACAACTTTGCAGGACTACACAGTAACAGAGCCACCACAACTTTACAGGACTACACAGTAACAGAGCCACCACAACTTTACAGGACGACACAGTAACAGAGCCACCACAACTTTGCAGGACTACACAGTAACAGAGCCACCACAACTTTACAGGACTACACAGTAACAGAGCCACCACAACTTTACAGGACTACACAGTAACAGAGCCACAGTAGACGACCTACAGTGCATTTGGAAAGTATTCAGAGCCCTTTTCTTTTTCCACATTTATTTGTTACAGCCTTATTCTAAAATACCTTAAATAAATAAAATCCTGATCTACACACAATACCCCTTAATTAATGACAATGTGAAAACAGGTTTAGACATTTTTGCAAATGTATTAAAAAAAAAAAATATAGATACCTTATTCAGACCGTTTGCTATGAGACTCAATTGAGCTCAGGTGCATCCTGTTTCCATTAATCATCCTTGTTTCTACAACTTGATTGGAGTCCACCTGTGGTAAATTCAATTGATTAGACATGATTTGGAAAGATTGTCCATAGAGCTGTGAGACAGGATTGTGTCAAGGCACAGATCTGGGGAAGAGTACCAAAACATTTCTGCCTCAATGAAGTTCTCCAGGAACACAGTGGCCTCCATCATTCTTAAATGGAAGAAGTTTGGAACCACCAAGACTCTTCCTAGAGCTGGCCGCCCAGCCAAACTGAGCAATCAGGGAAGGGCCGAGGTCAGGGAGGTGACCAAGAACCTTATGATCACTCTGACAGAGCTCCAGAGTTCCTCTGTTTAGATGGGAGAACCTTCCAGAAGGACAACCATCTCTGCAGCAATCCACTAATCGGGCCTTTATGGTAGTGGCCAGACGGAAGCCACTCCTCAGTAAAAGGCACATGCCAACCTGCTTGGAGTTTGCCAAAAGGCTGCTAAAGGACTCTCAGACCATGAGAAACAAGATTATCTGGTTTGATGAAACCAAGATTGAACTCTTTGGCCTGAATGCCAAGCCTCACATCTGAAGGAAACCTGGCACCATGAAGCATGGTAGTGGCAGCATCATGCTGTGGGGATGTTTTCCAATGGCGGGCACTGGGAGACTAGTCCGGATTGAGGGAAAGATGAACGGTGCAGAGTACAGAAAGATCCTTGATGAAAATGTCTCAATGTCATTCAGTGGCCCAGCCAGAGCCCGGACTTGACCTCGATTGAACATCTTTGGAGAGACATGAAAATGTCTGTGCAGCGATGCTCCCCATCCAACCTGACAGAGCTTGAGAGGATATGCAGGGAAGGGGAGAAACTCCCCAAATACAGTTGTGCCAAGCTTGTAGCGTGATACCCAAAAATAATCAAGGCTGTCATCACTGCCAGAAGTGCTTCAACAAAGTACAGAGTAAAGGGTCTGAATACTTATGTAAATGTGATATTTCAGGTTTATTTTTAATAAATGAGCAAAAACAAAATTGCCCGTTTTTGCTTTGTCATTATGGGGTATTGGGTGTAGATTGACAATTTAATACATTTTAGAATAAGGCTGTAACTTAACAAAAATGGAGAGGTCTGAATACTTCTCCGAAGGCACTGTATATCCTGGTGGAGTTTCTGTCTCTGTATACAAGGCAGGGTTATGTAAGAGTGTGGTTGAGATATTTCTCTAGACAGACCCCACGTTTTGTCAAAGTGATGAAAAAAATGTTTCAGTCCGTCTGAAGCCCCCAAGTAACTTTATATAAGCACTTGGACAGCAGAAATGATTCAAGTGCAACAGTATAGCAACTTTAGTTGTTGCTGTCTTAGAGAATGACTCATTACATTCAGAAAAAAATGCTGTATTTTTCTAAGTGACTGAATTCCCTCAGTTCTGTCATTCCGGAGTCCAGCAGGAGGTCTTACCACTGTGTAAAATAACATGTTTTGTCGGTTCCTGTTTATTTTTAACATGGTTTTTCTTTGGATATCTCCCGGCTTACATCTTTGAAACAACCCGCCAGTCAGGTGCACTCAGAGGATGCACTAGAGCAGGAGAAAAAAAGAAGACAGAGGGTTTGAAAGACTGACTTCCAAGTCCCAAGTAACTGTCATAGCTCAACTTGTCAGAGGGGATAGCCTCTTTAAGCATAAAGGATGAGGCAAAGAGTTCACAAAATAAAAGCAAATATAGCCATTTTCTAACCCTGGATCTACAGTTGAAGTCGGAAGTTTACATACACTTAGGTTGGAGTCATTAAAATTTGTTTTTCAACCGCTCCACAAATTTCTTGTTAGCAAACTATTGTTTTGGCAAGTCGGTTAGGACATCTACTTTGTGTATGACACAAGTAATGTTTCCAACAATTGTTTAGACAAATTATTTCACTGTATCACAATACCAGTGGGTCAGAAATTTAGAAAACACTAAGTTGACGGTGCCTTTAAACAGCTTGTAAAATTCCAGAAAATGATGTCATAGCTTTAGAAGTTTCTGATAGTCTAATTGACATAATTTGAGTCAATTGGAGGTGTACCTGTGGATGTATTTCAAGACCCATCTTCAACCTCAGTGTCTCTTTGCTTGACATCATGGGAAAATCAAAATAAATTAGCCAAGACCTCAGAAAACAATTGTAGACCTCCACAAGTCTGGTTCATCCTTGGGAGCAATTTCCAAACACATGAAGGTACCACGTTCATCTGTACAAACAATAGTACGCAAGTTTAAACACCATGAGTCACCAGCAGTCCTATCGCCTAGAGATGAACGTACTTTGGTTCGAAAAGTGCAAATCAATCCCAGAACAGCAGCAAAGGACCTTCTGAAGATGCTGGAGGAAACAGGTACAAAAGTATCTATAGCCACAGTAAAACGAGTCCTATATCGACATAACCTGAAAGGCCGCACAGCAAGGAAGAAGCCACTGTTCCAAAACCGCCATAAAAAAGCCAGACTACGGTTTGCAACTGCACATGGGGACAAAGATCGTATTTCTTGGAGAAATGTCCACTGGGCTGATGAAACAAAACTAGAACTGTTTGGCCATAATGAAAAAGGGGGAGGCTTGCAAGCCAAAGAACACCATCTCAACCTTGAAGCACGGGGGTGGCAGCATCATGTTGTGGGGGTGCTTTGCTGCAGGAGGGACAGGTGCACTTCACAAAATAGATGGCATCATGAGGGAGAAAAATTATGTGGATATATTGAAACAACATCTCAAGACATCAGTCAGGAAGTTAAAGCTTGGTCTCAAATGGGTCTTAGAAAATGGACAATGACCCCAAGCATACTTCCGAAGTTGTGGCAAAATGGCTTACAAACAACAAAGTCAAGGTATTGGAGTGGCCATCAAAGCACTGACCCCAATCCTATAGAAAATTGTGGGCAGAACTGAAAAAGCGTGTGTGAGCAAGGAGGCCTACAAACCTAACACAGTTACACCAGCTCTGTTGAAATTCACTCAACTTATTGTGGGAAGCCTGAAACATTTGATCCAAGTTAAACAATTTAAAGGCAATGCTACCAAATACTAATTGAGTGTATGAAAACTTCTTACCCACTGGGAATGTGATGAAAGAAATAAAAGCTGAAATAAATAATTCTCTACTATTATTCTGAATTTTCGCATTCTTAAAATAAAGTGATGATCTAACTGACCTAAGACAGGGCATTTTTACTAGGATTAAATGTCAGGAATTGTGAAAAACTGAGTTTAAAAGGATTTGGCTAAGGTGCATATAAATTTCCAACTTCAACTGTACATAGGAAAAGAAACTCAAGCATGTATGAAACTCAATAACAATTCAGCATATGAACTGGAATGTAGTGCCGTGTACCTCGAACATCAAGTAAAAGTGCTCTGTGGATTTCTGAGTTTTGCTTGTATATAAAACAATACTGCAGGTGCATTACCCTTTCAGGACATTAAAATGATTGGAGCTACACAGCGGATGGCATGTGACTCATGCCATTCAACCATTTTAGAGGTCTGAAAATATCCCAAAAATTATTTTGGAGTGATCTATCCCTTTAAAACTCATCTCTATGGATGCAGTTGATTAGGATGCCAAGCTGTGATGTGTCTGGTACAGGGTTGGGGTAGATACTCATTCCATACAGTATAGTTAACACATGGCCTAAATGAATGTGAGTGGACTGACTAATGAGGTCTTCACAGGCCTGCACGGTTCAGCTGCCTCCCTTCTTAAGATGACTTCTCCTTTGTAGTTGGTTCATTGTGTACAAATTATAATCATGCCTTAATGGAAGGAAGCTTCATACCAAAATGTATTGAAGTTCACATTAATATCCACTTTGATAATCAAGTCAAGGACTGGCAGGTCCAAAGTTCAAAGCAAGTCACACTGGGGAGAAAAACAAAATAAATGATTGGACAATTACCAGTACCATTTCAGGTCTTTACAATAATTCCTTTACAAGTAGGAACCAAATACATGTCAAAAATGCCTTGAGTGGCTAATCTAGCCTGACACAGTCCTTTGTAAATGATGAAAACCAATAGCTACGAATTACTTCACACAGCTGGCATTGGAGCGAGACGATAGAAGCTCTTCCCATTCACAAGCTGATAGAAAATATATTTCCTGAATCCTGACCAAGGTAGAATTACTGTGGCCTTTATCACTGCTCAGGGGAAAGCTTCATTTCCGCTTCATTGGCCTCCAGCTTAACTTTGACCTGGGTACGTCCGTTAGGAAACTCATTTAGAGGGAAAAAAGGACCCAAAACAAAAATTGTTTGTCAGATAGGAAGGCCTGTGTTTAGTTTGGGAACATGGCTAACAATGTCCTGACCGGGCCAGACGCACACAGATTATGTTTTGATCTAGCTTCTGAAACAGCATTACAATGGAAAATAAGTGGTGCTTTATCAAGAAAAGACAAACAATTTATTTAAAAATAGGAGTAATCATGTATATTCGTCATGTCTAGTATCGAGAAGGCACACTAAAACAAACACACGTACAACAACATATAACAAATAATACAGAAAATATTTCACTTTCCACTGGTAGAAATACAACATTACTTCAAATAATGTATCTTTTGTGAGCTAATGTAAAATGTACGAAGCAGATATTGGTCCGTATTTAATCCTCCAACATTGTGTCCAACGCTAGTAAGTGTGTCATGAGCACAAGCTCTGAGACTTAAACCTGAGAACTGTTGTGATTGGAAAGAACGGCATCGTTGACATTTAAGAACTAACCCATCTCAACTATTCTGGGACTTCAATTTTCTAGTCCTGCGAGCGTTCACTTAATACAACTCCCCCAGATGTAGGAGGATGAAGTCAAATGGAGACCACATCTTGAAATAAAATGGGAGGGAATAACAAAACAAACACATTTTTTGAAAACAATCTTCATCAAGTGCATACCGATTACCCTAATGTTCCTTTGGAAAGGTCCTTATCGCGATTGCCGAGATTGCCTCTCTCTCCCTTTCCTCTCTTTGGCAGAATTGCTACAGTACAGACCAGAGAGGTTTCTGTGACAGAGAAGAGAGCGAGAGAGACAGCAGATCCTGGAGAACACAGCGCTCATTACAACTATCTGCTGCAGCTCCTCACAGGTACACACTGTCACTGAGAATACTAAATGAGGACACAGCGCAGTCTCCTAGACAGGCTCAGCCATACAAAAAAACACACAGATTGGCCTAGAAAAGAAAATAACATCCATTATGTGCAGGGTAGTACTATATAACAAACTAAACAACAATCTAAATGGTTCATTAAAAAAACAACTTCACTCCCAAATAGGACGTGCACCAAGCAAAGATGTGATCTCAATCCCATTAAATGGAGGCTGGGGTGTTGGAATGGATTAGCTGTAGGTAGGCTATTATTGGCCTGGAGTGGGGGAATAATTAATAGAATAATGGTAGGTACAATCCGGTATTGTTTTAGTCTCTGCTCTAATCCATAATACTATGTTACGTGACGAAACAGCCTGGGCCTCAGCAACAAAGGCAACCTACTTCCCTTTCCCATATCCTCCAGTCATTAACATGACTGTATATGGAGTCGGTCTCGGCTGCGCAGAAATCAAAGTGTTTGCTGGGTAGGGGTTTCGGTTCAGCTCAGATGAAGTTAAAGAGCCGACGAGTCAGCAGCTCTGTGACAATTAGGTTGCACAGCACAATCAACTTCCTCCATGTTTATAGCCCCCATGACCCAAATGATACGCTCTTTGGTGTGATTGTAATAAAAACAGGTAATTAGGGCCAAAGCAGGCAAAAGGTATTTTGATCCAAACAAAGTGTAGACTTACTTAGGATATGGAGTGCAAATGCTGAAACTGGATTATTGGTCTGTTACGTGAATTATTGCAAAACAATTAGTGCCGTTTTAACCTCAAGTG
The DNA here is from genome assembly GCF_036934945.1 of Oncorhynchus masou masou. Classification (NCBI taxonomy): domain Eukaryota; kingdom Metazoa; phylum Chordata; class Actinopteri; order Salmoniformes; family Salmonidae; genus Oncorhynchus; species Oncorhynchus masou. The sequence continues at coordinate 76,871,069 of NC_088235.1, read as the reverse complement.
GCACTCCTGTCTAACAACAGAGTCCCGTATGGTTGTCCTGAAGTAGGTTAACATCTACCATTGTCCTCTTCACTCTAAAAGCATTTCAGCCCATTCAATTGACTACTCATACATATGATCTTCAAGCTGTGGTTGGGAGACCTTCCAGGGGACAGACAGCCATTGGAGAAAAAAAGACAGTTCCAAGATATTGGTGAAGTCCTATGACTGGAAATGATTGACAAAAGCTTGTAATATACATTCACTGAAGAGGTCCATGTTGTTCCTTTAAATAAAGAGGCGTAGAAGAAACTTTGGACTAACTAGCCTGGAACATCCTTCAGTGTTGTACAGTAATGTCGGAGGGGCAAAATGTCAAATGTCCACTATGCATAATGTTTGTCTATAAAATAAAATAAAAAAGCCAAGCGGCAACCATGTGGTGAATGTCACACCACCAGGTAAGGCCTCAAAGGTCAAAGGGAAGGGGTCAAAAGGTCCTCTGGGGGGGGGTTAAAGGTTGCCCTCGTCCAGCATCTTATTGACACCATCGCAAATCCTCTGCAGGTGGTTGCGGTACACCTCAGAGGGGCCGTAGAGAGCTGCCAGGAAGTCACAGTCTGCGAATTGGTTGAACACGTGGTTGACTCGCGAGTGGCTCTTGGCTGTTAGGTGGCGGTTGATGGCCTGGTGCAGCAGCTCACGGCACTCATTCAGGATGGCGCTCATCACACGCCGGTCGAATGTGAACTCGATCTGGTGGAAGCTGACAGCTGTCATGGCCAGTGTGTGGACCTTCTTCCTGGAAAGGAGACGGTGGCCATTGTTGTTATGCATGATGGCTTAGGTACAGTAGATGGCAAAGGACATCCCATTTCTCAGAGGGCCACAGTTTTTTTCTCTCAGCCCAACACAATTGTTTTCATTAGGGCTGGAATAAAAACCTGTGCAAATTACAGCCCTCAACAACCAGGGTTGGCAACCCTAATCAAAGACTATTATACTTCTATTAAAAGATGCACTCCAGGATCTTAAGCATAACAAATGTGTAACATAGTACACAACTGGATGACTTAGTACACAATTTGATGACGTAGTACACAAAACAAAAACAGGGACCCCTTTCGCCTCATGAGCACCACTTTCAAAATCACTGGCTGAAAGTATACAATAGTTTGAGAGTTTATCTACAGCCATAATTACTAAATACATCAATCATAAATCAACCTGAAGCCCTCGACCAGCACCAGTTCCTCCCCGCTGAATTGGTTGTTGCGGTAGAGGACACCCAGCTTCACCACCATCTTGATGAGGTTCTTGATGACCTTCTGGGCCTCCTTGCGGTTGCGTGTGTACTCCTTGGTGACTCGGTAGAGCTCGTCCAGCACCTCGCTGCTGGTGTCATCAATGAACAAGTTGGCCACGCTCTTGGTGGCCATCTTGCTCATCAGCTTCTTCTGGGCCTGAAGGGCCAGGCTCTTAGTACTGAAGGAGTCCATGATGACGTCTGGAGAGAGAGTGAGAGAGAGGAGGTCATACAGATGGACACTCACTAGGTGAACCAGGTTTAATCGGCCAAAGCAATGTCGCAAAAAAACTAATATTTGCGACATGTGTAATGGAGAAATTTTCCGAAGATCGACAACATTTTTATCTGTTCGACTGTGGTGGATTTTTCTTGTCAAACATTCTTTATTGAGAAAATAATGATGGAAACTGTCAAATAATAATTGGCGAATCATTTTGAAGACACATGGTGTCATCACTTATCTAGAAAAGCTCCACTCCCACATTTAATTCTAAATGCCTAAATCAGGTTTTTCCACTATAACAATTGTGTTTTTGGCAGAATGACAGATTTGTACCTTGTCAGCTCAGGGATTTGAACTTGCAACCCTTCGGATACTAGTCCAACACTCTAACCACTAGGCTACCCTGCCGCCCCCACGATTGTTCACCCCAATACATGTCAGACATGCTTTTAAGTTATGTACCCAGTAGTTCCCTCAGGTCCTCTGGCACTGGCCTTTTAACTATTCCAAAGCCTTGGACCAAGAGGCATGGAGAGGCAGCCTTTAATTATTATGCCCTCAGCCTCTGGAATAGCCTGCCAGAGAATCTGAGGGGGGCCGAAACTTTGGACTTATTTAAAAGAGATGCTATAACAACGTTTTAGCTTTGCTTTTCCTTACGGTGCTTTTTTATTCTCAGTTTTTATTGTTATTCTTTTGTTTTTTATCCTTGTATGTTTGTTGTGTAGTAAAACATTTATTATAAACAAGATATATATTCTGTGAAGTGCATTGTGTTGCATCCATGTCTGAAATGTACAATATACATACAGCTTGATTTGAAGTTCTGCAAAGCAGCCAATGATAGGGCTGTCTCTAACTACTGGCTGAATACACACTTAGAACACAAAATAGTTTTTTTGTGTGAGGATTGCAAAGGGAACAACTGAATGCATTCAACCGAAATGTATCTTCTGCATTTAATAACCAAACCCCCCTGAATCAGAGAGGTGCAGTGGGCTGCCTTAATCAAAGTCATCGGCACCCAGGGAGTAGTTGCTGTTGTGGGCAGAACAGCATGTTTTTTTTTTACCTTGCCACCTCAGGGATTCGAACCAGCAACCTTTTGGTTACCGGCCCAACTCTCTTAACCACTAGGCTACCGGCTGCTACCGGCAAGGCTACCTGCTATAATGTATGTGTATTTGTGAAGAGACTAGCTCCGAGCTCTCTCTCTGTGTCTCTGTGTGTGTGTGTTACCTGCCAAATGACAATGACTCAGAGGAACATTGTGGCAGCTCATAAACAATGGGTCAGGAGGCCACACGCTTTCACATCTTCTGCATTTCCTCGGCCAGATGAGCCCGGGCCCCAGACATTACAGCAGCAGCGCTGCAACAACAGGAACAACAGGTTCAGGTTCAGCCTGCCTCAGCCCCTAATGAAGTAGGATGAGGTTAACCCTGGGTTGGCGCCCCCGCTTGGGTTGTGCCGTGGTGGAGATCTTTGTGGGCTATACTCGGCCTTGTCTCAGGATGGTAAATTCGTGGTTGAAGATATCCCTCTAGTGGTGTGGGGGATGTGCTTTGGCAAAGTGGGTGGGGTTATATCCTGCCTGTTAGGCCCTGTCCTGGGGGTATCATCGGATGGGGCCACAGTGTCTCCTGACCCATCCCGTCTCAGCCTCCAGTATTTATGCTGCAGTAGTTTGTGTGTCAGGGGGCTAGGGTCAGTCTGTTATATCTGGAGTATTTCTTCTGTCTTATTCAGTGTCCTGTGTGAATTTAAGTATGCTCTCTCTAATTCTCTCTTTCTTTCTCTCTTTCGGAGGACATGAGCCCTAGGACCATGCCACAGGACGACCTGGCATGATGACTCCTGGCCGTGCTGCTGCTCCAGTTTCAACTGCTCTGCCTGCAGCTATGGAACCCTGACCTGTTCACCGGACGTGCTACCTGTCCCAGACCTGCTGTTTTCAACTCTCTAGAGACAACAGGAGCGGTAGAGATACTCTTAATGATTAGCTATGAAAAGCCAACTGACATTTACTCCTGAGGTGCTGACTTGTTGCACCCTAGACAACTACTGTGATTATTATTATTTGACTATGCTGCTCATTTATGAACTTTTGAACATCTTGGCCATGTTCTGTTACAATCTCCACCCGGCACAGCCAGAAGAGGACTGGCCACCCCTCATAGCCTGGTTCCTCTCTAGGTTTCTTTCTAGGTTTAGGCCTTTCTAGGGAGTTTTTCCTAGCCACCGTGCTTCTACACCTGCATTGCTTGCTGTTTGGGGTTTTAAGCTGGGTATCTGTACAGCACTTTGATATATCAGCTGATGTATGAAGGGATATATAAATATTTGATTTGAGATACAGCTCTAAAGTCAGGGTCTCATTTTATGGTTATAAGTTATGGAAGGTAAGCGGAGCCTAGATCTGTGCCTCTTTCTAGCATGCCACACATCAGTATTTATGCCCGTTAAAGAGAAACATTACATGCTACATTAGTATCACCTCTAATATAGGTCAGTATCCTAGCAATCTTTCCTCCCTCCAAGATGAAAACAACGTCAAACGTATTAAAATCCTAAATTGTGATCGGATACTAATCCGAGTGCTCATATTCATGAACAGCAATATTTGCAATGTGTTATTTAAGCAATAAGGCCTGGGGGGGGGGGGGGGTGGTATTTGGCCAATATAGCACGGCTAAGGGCTGTTATTATGTACGACGCAACGCAGAGTGCCTGAACACAACCCTTAGCCGTAGTATATTGGCCAGATACCACAAACCCTGAGGTACCTTATTGCTACAATAAACCGATTACCAACGTAATTAGAGCAGTAAAAATAAATGTTTTGGCATACCCCTGGTATACGGTCTGATATACCACGGCTGTCAGCCAATCAGCATTCAGGGCTCAAACCACCCAGTTTATAATACTGTTTAGCAGCTGACTGACTGCAGAATGAAATGTGCCTGCTATGAGACTTCTCCATCTTTTCAAGAATAACATTCGGTCTCCTTTGAGAGTGTCAGCGGGAGGCTTTTTCTTCCAAGGGAGTACCCATGTTACAAACCCGACAAGCTCTCCATGCAACACTTGTCAGAGAGAGGGATACTCCGCCCCACTATCAGTGGATGTAAAAACCACCACTTTGCCTACCACATTCAATCACAAGGTGTCAATGAGAATCTGAACAGGGATGCTTTGAGGTTAGTGACTGTACATCTCAAGACACACAAAGAAAATCTAAAGTTCACGTCTCTCTCTGCTGGAATGATGAAAAAACATTCAGTTTTATTAAAAAAAGACACCTTTCAAAGCCTGGAGAGTGATTTTCAGGTGGCTCATTAAATGTCTCTCCCGTCAGAGAGAGAAGAACGGTCATGTAGTCAGTGGCTGATGACTAATACCTTAATGAAGTAGGTATAAAAAAATATATAATTTTTTTCTTAAATTAAAAGCCTGTATTTGTCTTCCACCACAGTCATTCCAAACACTTAACTTCAGATGTGATGGATCCTCAGGAGCATCTGAAGTTTTACTCAAAGCAAAAAGAATGACCACAAATTCTTCCCAGAGCTGGCAATCAGAAATGCAGGGAGATCCTCTCTCTTTCTTGATGTCTCGCTTTTTCAAGAGATGGAAGGCTTCATGAAAGGATCCTCTTGGGACAAGTGTTTAGAATGATGAAACGATTTTCTATCAAGTATTCCTGTCTTGGAACTGTGCAGTGTGAGTTATGGCCAAATATAAGCTGTTGTGTGAACCGGGCCCAGACAGAGAAAGCTTGGCCAAGCTTGACTCCCATCTCAGCACTATTTATACAGGCAATGCTTTAATGGATTCAAAACAGAACAAGACATGACAACGACAACATTACCGTGTGTTCAGGCAAAATATACACCACCAACAACAGCGCAATTAATACTGGTTTGTGGGAGCTGGGTAGGCACTCTGGAATGAGAGACAAAATGATGCTGGCTAATCAATTGGATTTACAGTTTATCCAGAGAGTGCTTAAACCAGTTTAAAAAACAACAACCAAGACCTTAGTCAAAGCAGAACAGGCAGGCAAACATGTAGGCTAAAAAGGCACACATAACTCATAGAAATGAAACACTACCCCGGGCCTCTTTGGCAGCCAGGGATCTGGCCAGGCAGCGTGCCCAGAAACACTCACCCTTCTGCAGGTGAAAAGTGTTCTCCACAGGCTCCATGCTGGGTGTGGTGAGAGGCTCAGAGAGGGTCTGTGGCGATTGGAGGGCCAAGCATGTGGCCCAAACTCTGAACGTCTGTCTACTTACTGGTCAACCAGTCTAAAGTAGCGGTGCGTTAAAAAAAAAAAGATATCACCGGGGAAGACATATTACAACCTGTGTGATAATTGTGTCGTTTGCTCTATAACCTGTTAATTCATATTCCTTGCCACTGTGATATATAGGCCTAAAGCAGAGACAATAAGACACAGTGTCAGAATAAATTCAACCACATCTTTGTTTTATCACAAAACCAGATATCAACCCCTGTCCAGTGAACTCTGGATAAGAGCGTCTGCCAAATGACTTAAATGTAATGTAAATGTAAGTCCACAAAGCATATTGCATGTACAGTAACAGACAGTTACATGACCTACAGCAAGGTCAAGCAAGATAATGTTTCCGAACACTAAAAACTATTGATTTAGAACCACAGAGGTACAGCAAGTCGCAAAGAAAACAGTACCTGCCTCCACTATTCCAGCACCATATCAACATAATCTCTGCTTAGTCTACTACAGTGACAACGAAAAGATACCAAAAACGATTTAGTCCAATAAATATGTGGCTGTCCATGGTTCTGATTTCTCTGTGTGTGTGTGTGTGTGCGCGCGCACGTTCATGCAAGAAGAAAAACATGTTTACTCACCCTACTTGTAGAGAAACACCAATGTCATCCTCTCTTTCATGTTGAGGAAACAGTCTATCACTCTGTCATACAGTACACACTTTTATATTTTGTTATTCTAGGCTACCAGGCTAAGATGCTTGCTCGCTAGACTAACTTCCATTCATAGGCAACGTTAACTAGTTAACATTAGCCTTCTACATCTAGCTACTGTACATATTGAACTTCCCTTCTTTCAGGCTAGGAGCACAACAATGTATGAATTAATAGTTGGATCAGAATATCCATTATAGTCATTGGCCAGCACAGAGAATTAAGTAAAACGACAAGTCCAAATCACTATCTCCATCCATGGCTTATTGAGGAAAAGGTCCATTTTAGCTGGCTTCCCTTGACACTTTTTTGGGTGCACCAAGACCACTCACAGTTGAGCTTGTGCAGTTTAGCTCAACGCTGCTTGGCTCATTTCTATGCTCGCTTGGCTTCCTTTGCCTTCAATGGTACGGGCGGCAACAACGTCATATTCATTTGGACCAGACAGCATCAGATATATGGCCTACACGGAGACAGAGGGGGCGCTATTTTGCTCGCTCGGATGCTTTCTCCTGTGAGATACATTCAGCCTCTTGCGAATTGAAAGAAAATAATAAAACACAATGACAAAAAAATAAAAAAATAAAAAATAATTTCTACTTTTTGGGGGGAAGCCTGGCATCCATGAATACACCTCACTGCCTGTCGGTCAGGCTAGTATGATTGTCAGATGAGAGAGCCCCAGTGATTGGATACACCCCGAGCTCCCTATCCTGCCCACTCAGCCTCAGGCTCCACCCCCCTCCTAAACCCCAGGACAAATTATACTAATCCCCACCCATTCTCAAGGCTGCTACCCCCAACTCAAAACTAGATTGGCTGCCAGAAAACCTGTGTAGAAGTTTCCATGAAACTACTTAAAAAAGAAAATCCAGGTGGAATAACTCAGCAGGTCTGGAAATATTGTATCTACATTACTTCAAACAAGGGTTTATATTATTCTGGAGTGAAAAATATGTTTTAGCCTACATACATAACATTCAAAATAGGGGAAAGTGGGGGAGGGGGAAATCCCCATAGACTTTTTCAGTACTGTAACGTGTCTCAGGAACTTAGATTTACAGAAATGTATGATATTCCCATTATCTACAATAAGAAACAATGCACAAGAGCGATTCCACGCCGGCACGGCCCAAATATTTGTTGGGCTCTCTCTGATTGAATTTGTGAGAATTGCCAGAACAGTGGGAGGAAGGATGCTGAACATTTGTATTACAAAATCATGAAAGTGGCCATTTTAGACCTTTTTTAGACCTACAGTGAGTGGGGTCTAAAAAGTGGAGCAAAAATGAATATATGAAATAATTAAAATACTAAGCCATATTCTATGCTCAAAAAAATTGGGGAATTGTATTATTTTAAACTAATACAATTGCTCAGAGAAAGAAATGTTTAACAAGTAAGATGTTTTTCTTCCTCAAAAAGATACACCCTTGTTTTCAATACCTCACCATGCGAGGATAGTGGCACGGAGCCTTTTTCAAAAAAATAAAAATGTATAAGATTGGCAAACTCAAATGTCTACATGTAAGACCCTACGATCTGTGAATCGAACAGATAACATCTTGGTGTCTTTATAGTGTGCTCTAAAATATAGAGTATGGCTATATTCTGGAAAAAAAATAATTTGCATTAATTTATTCAACAAATATTATAAATATTTAAAAAGTACCCTTTGTGATTGAGCTTATTTTTAGACATTTTATGGACAATGTACTCTTCAAACACATCAAATTTCCAGGTTGGGCTCTCTGCTACTTTTGATGAAATTATCTATTTTTGTACATACAAATTGACATTATTGGTGATTACACAAATCAAAGCCCTCCAAATAACCAGCTAAGGGAGTTCACTTTGAAGCCATTTTCCCCATTTACGGTGTTGGTGGTGCTCATAAAATGTATCAAAAATCGTAAAAGTAGCAGAGAGCACTCACTGGAAATTGTATATATGGTGCCTTCGGAAAGTATTCAGACCCCTTCACCTTTCGTTACAGCCTTATTCTAAAATGTATTAAATTGTATTTTTTTCCCTCAATCTACACACAATACCCCATAATGACAAAGAAAAAAACAGGTTTAGAATTTTTTGCAAATGTATTCTAAATAAAGACCTGATATATCACATTTACATAAGTATTCAGTCCCTCAGTACTTTGTTGAAGCACCTTTGGCAGCGATTACAGTCTCAAGTTTTCTTGGGAATGACGCTACAAGCTTGGCACACCTGTATATGGGGAGTTTCTCACATTCTTCTCTGCAGATCCTCTTAAGCTCTGTCAGGTTGGATAGGGAGCGTCGCTGCACAGTTAATTCCAGGTCTCTCCAGAGATGTTCGATCTGGTTCAAGTCCGGGCTCTGTTTGGGCCACTCTGGCTGGGACATTCACAGACTTCTCCCGTAGCCACTCCTGCATTGTCTTGGCTGTGTGCTTAGGGTCGTTGTCCTGTTGGAAGGTTAACCTTCGCCCCAGTCTGACCTCTCTGTTCATTGCTCCGTTCATCTTTCCCTCAATCCTGACTAGTCTCCCAGTCCCTGCAACTGAAGAACATCCCCACAGTAGGATGTTGACACCACCATGCTTCAACATAGGGATGGTATTGGCCAGGAGATAAGCGGTGCCTAGTTTCCTCCAGACGTGACTCTTGGCATTCAGGCCAAAGAGTTCAATCTTGCTTTCATCACACCAGAGAATCTTGTTTCTCATGGTCTGTGAATCTTTAGGTGCCTTTTGGCAAATTCCAAGGGGGCTGTCATGTGCCTTTTACTGAGGAGTGACTTCCATTTAGCCACTCTACCATAAAGACCTGATTGGTGGAGTGCTGCAGAGATGGGAGAACTTTCCAGAAGGACAACCATCTCTACAGAGGAACTCTGGAGCTCTGTCAGAGTGACCATCGGGTTCTTGGTCACCTCCCTGACCAAGGCCCTTCTCCCCCAATTGCTCAGTTTGGCCGGGCGGCCAGCTCTAGGAAGAGTCTTGTTGGTTCCAAACTGCTCCATTTAAGATTGATGGAGGCCACTGTGTTCTTGGGGACCTTCAATGCTGCAGACATTTGTTGGTACCCTTCCCCAGATCTGTGCCTCGACACAATCCTGTCTCGGAGCTATGGACAAATCCTTTAACTTCATGGCTTGGTTTTTGCTCTGACATACACTGTCAGCCTTTCCAAATCGTGTCCAAACAATTTAATTAATTTACCACAGGCAGACTCCAATCAAGTTTTAGAAACATCTCAAGGATGATCAATGGAAACAGGATGCAACTGAGCTCAATTTCAAGTCTCACAGCAAAAGGTCTTAATACTTATGTAAATAAGGTATATGTTTAAAAAAAAAACTGTTTTCGCATTGTCATTATGGGTATTGTGTGTAGATTGATGAGGGGCAAAAATGATTGAATCCACTTTATAATGAGGCTGCAACTTAACAAAATGTGGAAAAAGTGAAGGTCTCTGAATACTTTGAATGCACTGTATTTATAGAGTATATTGTTTAAAAAAATGTTTTTAAATGAACCAAATCAAAAGGGGTTTGACATATTAACAAATTAATCTACTAAATTGTATTTCAGAATTTAGCGACACTTAGGGGGTTTTCACATATGAAATTCAGTACCCTGGTGGGGTTTCCTGGAGCATTATTAGCAAAACACACATTATACATGACGTTAGCTAGCTAGCTAGCTAGCTTGTTTACAATGGAGAAAAATGTTCCACGCGATTAGGGCTGCTGCGTCACAATACCTGGTATTTTGGTCCTGGACCTTGGACCCACTACTCACGCAGGTCCAGGATTAATTTCAGCCAGAGTTCACATGCTTTGTAGCGCTCTCAGGGTACCAAACACTACAGGATCCAGATCATAAGGGGATATGTGAAAGCACACTTGGTGTTTTCTGTATCATATACGGTTAATGGGTCATTGGGTCTAACAGGGGGCATGTACAGGTCTAAAAAGTTCCTAAAATTGCAATGTCATGGTTCTCAAAAATGGTTTGTGTTACAAATTTAAAAAGCATATCAAACGTCTTTCCTCCCAATTAAGTTTCTATGTGAGAATTGCTAGAACAGTCTGAGATACCCGAAATATTTTCAGGCTATGCTGGCATGGAATCACCCAAAATGGTCTTGTAAGATGTAGTTGTGCTTTGTGTAGAGTCTGAACTGATCACCTCACAATCAGCTATTCACATGAAACATTTCCACTGTCTGGTAATGAATTAGGATTACTGGCTGCTGCATATGTATCTTTCGTCAAGGTTTTCTCTGTCTGCTCTTGAGGTGTTGCATAAAAGTGGAGGTGCAGTTTTGTATGGCTGTATGTGTGCATGCGTACATGGTTGTGCAGGTATATATAGTGTTTGAGTGGGTCTATTTGGTGTGTGTGTGTGTGTAGTATGTACCTCGGTGTGTTTCAAATTTTAATGTCACGTGCACAAGTACAGTGAAAAGGCTTTGCGAGTGTGCACGTGTGCCGTCACTCTCTCATCCTCCCACTCCGTGTCAGGGGTTGTGCACGGTGCCTAATAGGGAGACGGTGCCGTCACTCTCTCATCCTCCCACACCGTGTCAGGGGTTGTGCACGGTGCCTAATAGGGAGACGGTGCCGTCACTCTCTCATCCTCCCACACCGTGTCAGGGGTTGTGCACGGTGCCTAATAGGGAGACGGTGCCTTCACTCTCTCATCCTCCCACACCGTGTCATCCTCCCATCCTCCCACACCGTGTCAGGGGTTGTGCACGGTGCCTAATAGGGAGACGATGCCTTCACTCTCTCATCCTCCCACACCGTGTCAGGGGTTGTGCACGGTGCCTAATAGGGAGACGGTGCCGTCACTCTCTCATCCTCCCACACCGTGTCAGGGGTTGTGCACGGTGCCTAATAGGGAGACGGTGCTCTCTCATCCTCCCACACCGTGTCAGGGGTTGTGCACGGTGCCTAATAGGGAGACTCCTCATCCTCCCACACCGTGTCAGGGGTTGTGCACGGTGCCTAATAGGGAGACGGTGCCTTCACTCTCTCATCCTCCCACACCGTGTCACGGTCCTGCCTTCACTCTCTCATCCTCCCACACCGTGTCAGGGGTTGTGCACGGTGCCTAATAGGGAGACGGTGCCTTCACTCTCTCATCCTCCCACACCGTGTCAGGGGTTGTGCACGGTGCCTAATAGGGAGACGGTGCCTTCACTCTCTCATCCTCCCACACCGTGTCACACGGTGCCCGTGTCAGGGGTTGTGCACGGTGCCTAATAGGGAGACGGTGCCTTCACTCTCTCATCCTCCCACACCGTGTCAGGGGTTGTGCACGGTGCCTAATAGGGAGACGGTGCCGTCACTCTCTCATCCTCCCACACCGTGTCAGGGGTTGTGCACGGTGCCTAATAGGGAGACGGTGCCGTCACTCTCTCATCCTCCCACACCGTGTCAGGGGTTGTGCACGGTGCCTAATAGGGAGACGGTGCCGTCACTCTCTCATCCTCCCACACCGTGTCAGGGGTTGTGCACGGTGCCTAATAGGGGAGACGGTGCCGTCACTCTCTCATCCTCCCACACCGTGTCAGGGGTTGTGCACGGTGCCTAATAGGGAGACGGTGCCTTCACTCTCTCATCCTCCCACACCGTGTCAGGGGTTGTGCACGGTGCCTAATAGGGAGACGGTGCCGTCACTCTCTCATCCTCCCACACCGTGTCAGGGGTTGTGCACGGTGCCTAATAGGGAGACGGTGCCTTCACTCTCTCATCCTCCCACTCCGTGTCAGGGGTTGTGCACGGTGCCTAATAGGGAGACGGTGCCTTCACTCTCTCATCCTCCCACACCGTGTCAGGGGTTGTGCACGGTGCCTAATAGGGAGACGGTGCCGTCACTCTCTCATCCTCCCACACCGTGTCAGGGGTTGTGCACGGTGCCTAATAGGGAGACGATGCCTTCACTCACAAACCATCCTTTTTTTATTGTCTTCTCAGATCTAAAAGAGCCTGCTGCTGTTTAATAATGAATGTGGCTTCATAAAATGTATCACAGATTAATAATTGATACAACCAATTTAAAAAATAGACCAGGGTAAGGACTTTGCCGTGATGCCACAGGTGAACCAGGAACAGGGCTGAGGGACCAAACTCAAACAACATGAGGGACAAATGGTGGACAATAATATATGAAGAATGTGAATGAATAAGGTGGGCAACCAGGAAATGAAATGTGCAGGTGTGATGCAGCATTGATATCCATGTCATAGATAAGTCCGTAAAGGTTGAAAGTAAATACAAGCCAAAACCTGGGTAAGACAATAGCCTCATAGATAAAGGTAGATGACTTCTAGATGAACAACTCGCCTGTCGCGCTCACACACACACAAAGTCATGTGAACATTAAGACATTCCCACTCTTAATATGTTAGAATCTGTAGGACCAAGGGACATTATTGTATATTTGGATTAAAAAAATATATATAGATATTTTAATAGTGTGTTCTATTGTAACATTGTAATGATGTTGATTGTTTTTTTTGCCCAGGGACTACAGATGAAAATAAGCTCTCTAGCTAAATCTGGTGCAATGGCATGTTTTAATAACATTTTTATATAACCAGGCAAGTCAGTTAAGAACAAATTCTCATTTACAATGACGGCCTACGCCGGCCAAACCCGGACGGCGCTGGGACAATTGTGCGCAGCTCTTTGCACCCTGACAAATCAACATAAATAAAAAATAAAAGAGAAACAATGTCCCAAATCTATGTAATTTGTCTCTAGTCTGTCATATATGGTCTACTTTCTAGGTAGGATAAGGGAGGATTCACTGCCCTTCCAAGGGAATGTGGATCTTTTGTTTTAAGTTTCCTAGGTAACAGCTGAAGCTGCCTGGCCAACTGAACTTTGCAGTCTTGTAATCAGGTGAAACATCTCTGTGCTGCTCTTGTCAATGAGTTAAATTCCATCGCCACAGGAATAATCATACATTTCCAGCAGCGCTTGAGTGGCAGAAATCATGACAAACAGGTTCAACATCAAGTATTGTTAAGGAAATTAAGTGGAGGACATGACCAAAGTAGACCTCAGTTCTCAGTTAGCTGAGCAACCAAACTCTAGCAGTAACTGACCTACTTGGTTGTCAGCCATAACCAGCAAGGGTAGCAACGTACATACAGTACATACACAGTGGGGTAGCAACAATAAATCATTTCTGGTTAAAGCTGCAAAAGGCAACTCATTCCAGGCTGCAATTCTTGCAAACGTTCATATTCTCCTTTTACTAGTGAGATGAACATAGTTAGTGTTGTATGATAAATTGTACTACCTGCCAGAAGATACACAGAGAGGGCATTCATACACATACTTCAAAGAGAATGAATGGCTTGCGCAGGAAATAATATTTGGAGCATGTCAATTCAGCATAGTTTACCTCAAAACTATGGGAGTTGAATTATGTTTATATAGGCTTACTATGTGATAGGGGAGTTTGAAAATTCAATAAAGAAATATGACAAACACTAAGCTACACCATTCATCACGATTGTTAAAATATATATATTTTTAAAGTTAATTTCATATTGTAAAGCTGTCTTTCAAAACTCATACTGTATATTAATCATACAAAGGAAATAAAAATCGAATTCTAAATCTATATATTCTACAATATCGGAAATAAAAATCTTATTCTAAATCTATACATTCTACAATATCGTATATTAATGATTGAAAATCTAATGATATTACACCCCTTGTGTTATTACACCCCTTACACCCCTCAGGTTGTGGGCTAGCTGGGCACCCCTTCCTTGACCCAATTCTTCCACCTCCCCCACCCCTCCATTGTATAGTTTTCAAAGGACTAGATAGCAAACAATACTGCGTGTTTCTCAAAGACTTAAATCTTTATCATTCAGTAAAATACCATTAATTTACCTTTCCTTCAAATCAAACCGGATGCGGGGCGTGAGTCAAAACACCGCGGAGTACACTGCTACAATTTGACAATTGAATCTAGGATTAATCTCGAGTCTTCATCATGGCAATCCATAGCAAATCCATGTACAGCTCCATGAATCGGACATTCGTCTTTCCTCGAGAAAAAGGCTCTTCTCAGTCGATTTAATGTAAATGTATGTTGTATTAGGTGCTATTGTGTAAATAATTTAGTGTTTTCTTCTCTCCCTGTTGTAACCCGACTCCTACTCACAAAAAGTTTAAAACTTGAGGGACTTCGAAAGTTCAAGATTGATGGGATTATGGACCAATGGAAGAGCCTAGTAAGATTGACCAAACCAGTCATACTGTGGGAAAAGCCATTTATAGAGTCAACATTCCGTATCCCCTCCCCATTCGGTTTAAAAATGAATATAAATAAGTCATAAACATTCAAACCATATTAAATAGGGCTATTTCAAACAGATATTGTAGGTTACATGCATAATCTTAATCTTATTTATAGAATATCGCCACATTCATATAGTTAGTTCATAGGCTACTCTGCAATCCAGTCATCCATAATATTATTGATTTGTATGCTTATTGTCATCCTTATCACAGCATTCCTGCATCCGGTGGTGCATTGGGTTGTGTTAATTCGATGGCAAGCTTGTTCAGGAGCGCCATTTAGTGGAGTGTTTGGATATTGCCACATTCTAACCAATGACAAACTGCAGCAAACATTGATACACTGTAGGTCATCTTTGAGCCACACTATAACCATTGAGATACACACTCTATTCAATTGTCATGTATCCTACATAGAAACACCCATAGAAAGGTGGCCGAATAATTATTCAACTTGATTACATACATGTCCTCTGTGATTACTTGGCAAAAGACAAAACAAGTGTATACAGAAACCAATAGACACACATGAGCATGAGATATGTAATTTTAAGATACATAATTTACATAAATAAACTAATGTAATCAAATTTGGTAAAAAGACAACATTTCAACTGCATTTCCCATGCGCCTCAGCAATGCCGTGCTCAAGACCCCTCAGAAACTTCCGACTTGGAAACTCATTGTGGAAAAATTAGGTTCCCACTTGGAAAGTATCAGAATCAACCAATGTATATATGAATGGACAAATCCACAGATCACGTGACACCATTCATTCCAATGTGAAGGCTCTTGCCA
The DNA here is from genome assembly GCF_036934945.1 of Oncorhynchus masou masou. Lineage (NCBI taxonomy): Eukaryota > Metazoa > Chordata > Actinopteri > Salmoniformes > Salmonidae > Oncorhynchus > Oncorhynchus masou. The sequence goes on along the minus strand of NC_088235.1, from coordinate 76,855,474 downwards.
TAGATTTCCTACTCGGGAACTCTGCAGGCCTCTTTCTCAAACTCCGACTTTCCGACCTGAAGATCACTGATGTCATGATTTGAACTCGTATTTTCAGAGTTCCCAGTTGTCTTCAACGCACCATAAATCGCGCATTGAAGCCAAATAAAGTTGGTCAAGTGACGTTGCAGGCTAGCTCAGTGATGCCCCTCTCATTGAGTAATACTGTTTTCAAAACAATTGGGACATAAAAAAAATACGAGGTCAAATCAAGACATCAGTGATCTTCAGGTCGGAAATTCGGAGCTCTATAAAGAGGCCAGAGTTCCCTAGTTGGAATTCCGAGTTGGATGACCGTTCAAATCAATTTTCCCATTTTCTTCTTTGATTCCAGTTGTTTTGAAAGCAGTATTACTCAAGTTGAAGGCCAGCCGGGGTGGTGCAGGCTTCCATTAGCAACTAAACTGTCCTTCAAATCAAATTTTATTTGTCAGAGATAAAAGTAACAAATAATTAAAGAGCAGCAATAAATAACAATAGCGAGAGTACTGTATACACAGGGGTTACCACTAAAGAGTCAATGTGCAGGGGCACCGGTGTCGACGTAAACGAGGTAATATGTACATGTAGGTAGAGTTATTAAAGTGATTATGCATAGATAATAACAGATGGCAAATTATGGAAATTAGGTGATGACGTCTTTTAGCGACTTTTAGGACAGCCAATAGCTACTTTCCTTACTGAGGAGTTGGCAACACTGTTTCCGAGTTGTCTTGAACGTGTTCAATACGTTGTGTGATGACGCGTCGGTGCTACGTGTCTAGGAAGTAATCCAGTCAACATGGCGACGCAACAAGGAGATGTTGATGAACTCTTCGATGTGAAAAATGCTTATTACATTGGCAGTTATCAACAATGTATCAATGAAGCTCAGAAGGTTAAGGTAATTATCTGCTGATAAACCGTTTGTGCAACATGGCTAAATGCTAGTCTTTCTGTAGTCTCGATGTAATACGTTTGAGCTGGCTAGCTAATCAGCTAACGTTAGTACGAGCTGCTAACGTTAACATCTCTGTTATAAAAGCAATTCAGTGAATTAATAGATGATGTTATATCAAAAACATCACCAACTTGCTATTTTCTTCTTTACAGCCAACAACACCTGAGAAGGAGGTTGAGAGAGACATGTTTCTGTACAGAGCCTATATTGCCCAGGTAACTTCATAATTGCACAGATGGCGATATATTTATTAGAACGTCAAATTGCTTGAGTGTAACCTTAGTGTCACTGTGCAATAAATTACTATAATGTTTTTGTCTAATCTTAAACTATAACTTTATCATCGGAAGATGCCTCCATTTTAAGTGCCATTAAGACACTGCCTGTCAGTCTTGTATCAGTTGTCATCTGTATAATTTCAGAGGAAGTATGCTGTGGTGATGGATGACATCAAGGCCAGCTCCTCACCAGAACTCCAGGCTGTCAAGATGTTTGCTGAGTATCGCGCCAACGAGGGCAAAAGGTTTTATTCCATGAAACAGTCAATATAACAACCCACCTGTGTAATTAAAGTGAAAGGCTTTTTGTCGGCTCCTTTGGTGGTGTAGAAATATTGCTATTTTTTTTTTGCGTGTGCAGGGATGCCATTGTGGCTGAACTTGACAAGAAAATGAGCAAGAATGTAGATGTGGCCAACACAACCTTCCTGCTCATGGCTGCGTCCATTTACTACCATGAGATGAACTCGGATGCTGCCTTGAGGACCCTGCACCAGGGAGAAAGTCTGGAGTGGTAAGGACGATCACAGGATACTATTCACGTTTGCAGCCCCTGTTATTATGTGTTATGCGATACGTGAATGTCCCTCTTTTTTTTCAGCATGGCTATGACCATTCAGGTGCTGCTGAGTTTAGACCGTGTTGATTTGGCAAGGTATGTCCACTTGACACACACCATCTGATTAAGTAAATTTAGTTATTAAAGGATTCAGCAAATTGAGCATATGATTCAGTGTTGGTCATATATGGTGTTGTTTACTTATTTTGACACAAAGGAAAGAGCTGAAGAAGATGCAGGAGCAGGACGAGGATGCCACACTGACCCAACTGTCCACGGCCTGGGTCAACATTGCTGTTGTGAGTGTCAGCCCATAGCGAAGATCCCTACATGCTATAATACAACATTGGAGCGAGCGGGCCTCGTTGCCCCTCACCTGAATGAAATGGGCTTTTGACAGAGCACCACTCTCAATGGAAAAGTAGTCATCAATTTAGGACTGAAGTCCACTCAATTTCTGTCTTCTGTTCAACAGAAGAAAAAAAGGACTTGACTTTCCCTTTTTTTCAGGGAGGAGAGAAGCTGCAGGATGCTTACTACATCTTCCAGGAGATGTCGGATAAGTACTCCCCCACTTTGCTTCTGCTGAATGGCCAGGCTGCCTGCCATATGGCCCAGAACAAGTGGGAGGAGGCAGAGGGGGTTCTCCAGGAGGCACTAGACAAGGTCATTACTTACCTCACGTGCATTCTTATCTTAATCAACTGTAGACATATTTCAGAGATTCATTTGTAGAGGGGTGTTTAAATATAGATTAACACTATTTGATAGCATAACATTATAGGGTGTTACAGTGAAGACATTTTAATAGTACAATTTGAATTAGTAAAACCAATTAGTGGTGTATGTCTTATCCAACCATATCAATACAAGTTGTGTAGTGTCTTCATAAGCAAAATACTTGCAATTTTAGCAATTGACCAGTAGGTGATAGTAATACACTTAGTAATGCAGTTGTATTCATATTTCAGAAAATGTGATGGAACATGTATGAATGAAGTGGGATAATGAGCGAGGTCATTCAGTGCATCGAGAAATTTCTGTGAGGAAAAAGAGTGTGTTTTTCAATCTCTTATAGAGTCTGTTTTTCCCCTAACAGGACAGCAGCCACCCTGAGACTTTGATCAACCTGATTGTGCTGACCCAGCACTTAGGAAAAGCTCCTGAGGTGAGACTTTGCATCAGTTTTGCCACAAATAATGAGAAATGTTTGTCGGCCATTATCAAAGCTTTGGAATGACAAAAAGGGGTTTATTCAATTTGTAGATATCTTGCACATTAGTGTCCTTCTCCTTGAATAGCAATACACTTCAAAGACAAAGTTCTAGGGATAAAGTCCCCCCCCCCCAAAAAAAAAAAAATAAAAATAATAATCTGCTCGTGCCAGATTGAGGTGGCAGTGAGTAAATAATAAATAGAATTTTGACTATCTACAGAATGGGGGTCAAAGTAATCACTGATTACCCATCAAGGTTATTTAACTCGCCTGTGGTGTATATAGATAAGACCTTGTTCTAATGATTTATGATCAATGTTTTTATAGGCATGAATTTCCTTAGCATCAATCTGTTTTGTATTTGTTTGCAGGTAACCAACAGGTATCTCTCTCAACTGAAAGATGCCCATAGAGCTCACCCCTTCCTTAAAGACTACCTGACCAAGGTACGTTGATTACATTTGCCCTTACACAGGTCTACTTCATCTTGAAACAATGCATTCTTCCTTGTTACAGCTGTTGGTCAACCTTAGCTTTCTTGGAAGTAAATGAAATTATCTGATTGGTGAGCACTGCAGCATATCTAGTCTAAGCATTTAAAACTAGTTTTGACTTCAATTTCATAGACTTCACTACACACAATTCTCCATTAAAAAAGTGTAAATCAACATTGAAAAGTTAGGTTGTATCATTCGTTAGACCAGTTTATTTCTGTCCACAACAGTGTCGCTTGTTAAACATTTTCTCCCGTGTGTTAAATGCTTCTCCTTTTTTACCTCCAGGAGAATGAATTTGACAGACTGACGATGCAGTATGCTCCCACTGCAACTGCTTGAGACAATGGAGACATCTGTTTGGACCCCAAAACATTATTAATACTGGACACAACTGATTTCTCCATATCTTTTTGTCTATCAATATGGGAAACGCTAAACTGTATAGATTAAAATTGACATGCATGTTTAGAAATTTGAATAATAAAAAGATTGAATAATAATATTACCGTACACATATTTTCTTTATACTCACACGTACAGGTATTTGTAGTACATGAAATGTCCCTTCTGATAATGTCTCTTTGATGTTTGTAACATCTGCATTTCTCTCATTGAGAAATGCTTCCAGTCACTCTGTTTCCTTTTAGCATTCCTCTAAAATGTACAATAAATGTTTTATGACCCGGTTTACACCCAGTGAGTTTTTTTTGGGTATCTGTACTTTACTATTTATTTATTTTGACAACTTTTTACTTCACTATATTCCTGAAGAAAATTATGTACTTTTCCCTGACACCCAAAAGTACTCGTTACATTTTGAATGCTTAGCAGGACAGGAAAATGGTCTAATCCACACACTTATCAAGTGAACATTCCTGGCCATCCCTGCGGACTCACTAAACACAAAAATAAGGAAATGGTGCCGTCTGATAAGGAATTTGCAATGATTTATACTTTCGATTCTTAAGTATATTGTAACCCAAATACTTTTAGACTTGAACTCAAGTAGGATTTTACTGGGTGACTTTTACTTGAGTCATTTTCTATTAAGGTATCTTTACTTTTACCACCAGTGGTGAAACCAGTGGTGGAGGGTACACACAGTTTATCAATATTTTTTAAATGTATCATTCTATTGAAATTCATGGATTATGGCCCGACGAGACCACGCTAGAGGTAGACAATGTTTCCTTCTTTATGTGTTTGAAACTATACATTTTGTAAATGAGTGGTGCCATTAAATTCATGAAAACCCTGCAAGGTTGCAGTGCTTGGTTCTTTAAAGACTCAACCCGGTGTGTCTGGCACCCTACTACCATACCCCGTTCAAAAGCACTTAATTAAATATTTTGTCCATTCACCCTCAGAATAGCACACATACACAATCCATGTCTCAAGGTTTAAAAATCCTTATTTAACCTGTCTCCCCTTCATCTACACGGATTGAAGTGGATTGGACATGGAGTAAATGCATTTCATAGTATTTGAATGTGTTTTCTGGAACAGTCGACATCTTGTTGATGTGCATCGTTCTGCTGTTACATGTTGCGCGGTCGCTTTAAATTATCTCAGTTAAAAAAAAATCCCAGTACTTGAAAGTAGTGGGCCATAATTACGTCAGCTCCTCTGCTTTTTTCTTCATTCAATTAGTTAGAATGGTTTTAGGTGCGGGTGCTGAACATTATAGTCTTGCCGGTAAAAACGTTTACTAGCAGTACTTTTAATATTGTAACCAGTGAGGTTTCAAGTGCGGTGTGGAATCATGTTCTACATTGATTCCCATTAAAACAGCACGCATTTTTCTGTCACTTGTCAAGACGCAGCATCACAGACACCGCAGGACACGACTAGCAGCGGAACGACAGAAGAAGGCGAACATTGTGAGGATATCTGGTCTTTTTTCGGCGTTATTGGTTATTTTCTTAGTATTAGAAATGTTTCAGGACCACTGGTTTGGTATCTGGTAGGAATAGGTTATTGTAGCTGATGAAATGACGAAGATATGTTATATAAGGCGAATAACGGAGATCAGACAGAATTTAACGTTGGCCTCACAAGAATCGCATGTGATACCTCGACTGTACCGCGCTCTGGTATGGCTCATCTTTAGTTTAGGTAGCTATCCAGATAGCTAATAATACTTACTGGATTTGTTTTTCTTGGCACACGGACGTGATTTTACAGTTACATCTAATCTCTGATAGATTCAACTAACGTTAGTTTGGTAGCCGTTTTAAATGCTGGTCTACCCGGTATTGTGTACATTTAATTTAGCGAGCTAGTCGGCTAACAAGCTAACGTTAGCTACATTTTGATGTGGTATGAGTAAAATAAGAATTGCCAAAATTCTGGCCAATGTTTACTCGGTCATAGAATACAGTAGCTTGTAATTCTAATAATTATAGCTAGGTAATTAACGTTGGCTATTAAATAAATCCAGCCGGTTTACCCATGGTTTTTGTAGGTTTATAATCAGACATAAATGATCTTGATGTGAAATGAACCCACGTCCTAATTTAGAAAATAAAGAATTAACATTAGGCCACTTGAGACTAGGTTAAGCTGCTTAAAGCTTTTTTTCTAGTTTTTAGTTTAGCTATATAACTAGCTAGATACAGTAGTTTGGACGCGTCGGGATCTTGCCTGGCTACCTCCTGTACAGAGAAAACACGCCGATCATACTGTCTGTGTCAGTTTTCTAAATCGCCGTTTTCCGTGCCGACACAATGGACAGTCACACGGATGATGACAGTATGAGAGTCGGGGAGGTGGAACCCATGCCTGGCTATACGGGTCTCCTAACGAGAGCGTCTACTGTGATGCTCAGTGCCTTGAGAGACTGCAGCGCGTGCGGTCTAGAGCTCTCTAAAAGGACGCTCCTGGATAACGCTTATATTACATGGACCGAAATCGGCCTGTTCTTCATGTGCGCCGTTATGTGGACGCAGATACGACGGGGACTAACAGAATGTCTGTTCAAGGTAGATACACCCCTCATACCCAGCTTTCCCCTCAATCTTGCATATTATACATTCACATACACCTTTCTCCACGAAATACATAATTTCCCTCTTTACTTCAAGAACCATGGGCCTTATTTTCGTTCCCTAATTACAGGAGCCTTCTATCAGAGTTCAGCCTTCATTGGGTGTTTATAAAGGCGTTCATGTCACATGTTTCATAAACCTTGCAGTATAACTGAAATAAGATAACCATTGTATTTCAATTATGGTGAATTACATTTTACTTTTCAAGCCCACCACAGGTTATTATTTAACACTGATCTGTTTCTCTCTGGTATAAAATCATAAATTAGTCTCCTTGCTGAATTCAACAATTGTTGTCTACTGTACCGGGGCTTGTCCTCCTGACAAGTTAATCTTGATGCCCATCAAATTCAATCATAATAATGAATACCTTCATTCTGAGGAAGGCCTACACGCTACACTCCGATTTCTTTAGTGTCTCAGTGCGTGCCAACTTGTAGTTCCCAACCAGGGGTTCTAGGAACACAGGGGGTCCTTGAGAACACTGAGACCGTAGGCTTAATGGTAAAATGCACATGAGGGTACTTTAGGCATACTCCGGGCAGAGCAAAATTCACTGTTGTAGCCAAAATCAAGATCAGACACCAGGAAACTGATTCAGTAAGACTACGGAAACCCTTCATCTCAGCTAATGACTCTGCAATAAAATATTAACTCCCGGGTTACAAAGACCAGAGCAGAGATGTGGCAAGCAAGCTTTGCTGAGGAGATTAAGGACACATACATGTGAACCACAGACAGCACCTTTTTTCTAAGAGTGTAGGCTATCTAGAACCTCAAAGGGTTCTTCGGCTGTCCCCATAGGATAACCCTTTGAAGGCTGCTTTTTGATCCAGGTAGAACCTTTTTGGGTTCCATGTAAAAACCCTTTCCACAGAGGGTTCTATCTGGAACCCAAAAGGGTGCTCTTATGGGGACGGCCGAAGAACCCTTTTGGAACTCTTTTTTTCTAAGGGTGTATAGCCTCCTAATCATTGGTGATTGGCTTAAGGCCGTAGACTGATGAGGAAATCAATGCATGTGAGATCTACTACCACAGTAGCATTGTCTCTCAAGCTACCGTCACAGCACTCACACAAGCGGGTTAAGACAGTGGTTTTCTGGCGCGTGCTCAAACTATCATCAAAAAAGCAATATTCAGCAATTCTAGGTTGTTTTGTCATTTATTTTCGAGTAGCCTAGTAGCTAGCGTCTCTTTTTTATTTTTTCCCCACACACATTGTCAGTTATCCATCAATGAATGTGTTACACACCATTAGCATATCTTTGCCTGTCAATGAATGAATACATTCATAATCCTCCCAGCTTTTGGCTCCATTAAAGTAGTAGGGGACTCAAGGCTCTGCTGAGAGATGCACAGACTCTGACTCTCCCGCCAGGGGCATCATATCAGCTAAACCAAGAGTATGGCGAAGTGACATGGGAAGGGGTTTTGTATTCAGACCCTTTGACTTTTTCCACATTTTGTTATGTTACAGCCTTATTCTAAAATTGATTAAATAAATGTTTTTCCTCATCAATCTACACACAATATCCCATAATGACAGAGCGAAAATAGGTTTTTAGAAAAATTATTACTTAAAAAAAAACAGATACCTTATTTACATAAATATTCAGACCCTTTGCTATGAGACTCAACATTGAGCACAAGTGCATCCTGTTTCCAGTTTGGAAACATCAAGACTGTTCCTAGAGCTGGCCGCCCTGCAAACTGAGCAATCGGGGGAGAAGGGCCTTGTTCAGGGAGGTGACCGAGAATCCGATGGTCACTCTGACAGAGTTCTTTTATGAATCAGACCTTTATGGTAGAGTGGCCAGACGGAAGCCACTCCTCAGTAAAATACATGTGACAGGCTGATTGGAGTTTACCAAAAGGCACCTTAAGGACTCTAACACCATGAGAAACAAGATTCTCTGCTTTGATGAAACCAAGATTGAACTTTTTGGTCTGGAGGAAACCTGGCATCATCCCTATAGTGAAGCATGGTGGTGGCAGCATCATGCTGTGGGGGTGTTTTTCAGCGGCAATGACTTGGAGACTAGTCAGGATCGAGGGAAAGATGAACGGAGCAAAGTACAGAGAGATCCTTGATGAAAACCTGCTCAGGACCTCAGGATGGGGTGAAGGTTCACCTTCCAACAGGACAACAGCCCTAAGCACACAGCCAAGACAACGCAGGAGTGGCTTCGGGACAAGTCTCTGAATGTCCTTGAGTGGCCCAACCAGAGCCCGGCCTTGAACCCGATCGAAACATCTCTGGAGAGACCTGAAAATAGTTGTGCATTGATGGTCCCCATCCAACCTGACAGCACTTGAGAGGATCTGCAGAGAAGAATGGGAGAAATTCCCCAAATACAGGTGTGCCAGGCTTGAAGCGTCATACCCAAGAAGACTCGAGGCTGTACAACAAAGTACTGAGTAAAGAGTCTGAATAGTTATGTAAATGTGATACTTCAGTTTTATTTATTTTTTATACATTTGCAAACATTTCTAAAAACCTGTTTTTGCTTTGTCATTATGGGTTATTGTGTGTAGATTGATGAGGGGAAAATATTATTTAATCAATTTTAGAATAAGGCTGCAACATAACAAAATGTGGAAAAAGTCAAGGGATCTGAATACTTTCCAGATGCACTGTATATCGATTATCACGTTGAAATCAATAGCTCGGTAGGGGGAGATGAGGTTGCGTGTCCTGTTAAAACTAACACCGCTCAATAACCACACAGAATATAGGAATCATTTTTACATCACTGGTTAGAGGACAGTTTGTAGAAGACATCTAGCTACATTTTGAAGTGATGCATTTTGATTCAAGTGGGTTGCCAACGTGGTAAGTGTAGAGCAACACTTTTTGGTTAATCACTTCCATCAGTATCATGCTGAAATCAATAGAACAGGGGACAAACGTTTTGGAGTGTAGCACGTTTTAAACTAACACTATCCAAAGGCTACACGGAAACTTGAAATAACCTACACATTGTTGGTTGAATGAGGACTTGTAAGAAGGCTCATATCTATATTTTGAATGTTGAATGTTGATTTCGGGAGGCTGCCATCATGGGAAAGGGAACAGACCACTATTTCTGTTAGTTAATGTAAACCCAGGGATGGGCAACTTTAATGTAAAACATTGTGAGCAGAACATTTTAGTGGCCCCCCTCTTGCCAGCAGAGTAGGGAAAATGTTGCAGTTTAAAGCAGGTTTCCTGCAATTCTACACATTTTGCCATGGGATGGAGAGAAATGTTTGCTGTTTTTGATATGATATCTGAGTGAGACTGACTATCAAAATCATTGGGGATCCCTCATCCAGTAATTTGACCATGATAACATTAGATAGTTTAGCGGCCAGTCAATTTAGCAATCTAAAAAATGTTAGCTGTCATGGGCTAATTGAGTGACTATCAGTGACTGACATAAAAAATAAAATTAAAATAAAAACTGCTGATGCACAACCAAATTTCGAAATTGCACCTTGTGCATTCTACTATTCTAACTCGCAACAGTAAGTTGAGACCCCGACTGAGTAAAAAGAAAATAGGGGTGGCCACCAGTTGCCCATCCCTGACTTAAATTAATCATGATGAGGCATAGGATATCAACAGTGTAAACAGTTGGCTGCTTTTTAAGTGATTGTTTGTCAAATCCATGTCTTGGTGTGTGGCCAGCGACTTTTATAGAGAGACCGCATCAAATTTGTTGTGCCATTTCATAAGTCCTGCGCATCCCAGCGTGTGACAAAATCAACAGTAACAAAACAAAGATCTATTTTAAGCAATCAGTCTTATGTCATCACGATGACTATAAACCTTTATAATCATATCACCAATCTGAGGTAAAAAAGGATGTGTAATTCCACTCAATTCTTTGAGGTGAAAATGTAAGTTTGTGTAAGGTAGTAACAGAAACAGTCCAATTTCTAGGGAAATTTGTGGAATATACAATACTTTAATATGGCAAAATAATTCTATGTCAATTTAAAGTGATAGTATATGTTGCCCACTCAAACAATTTCACACTCATTTAACCATTTACAGAGTAAAAAAATGCTGTCAAACACAATTTAACCGGGTACTCTAGACTAGCCTCTCCATAGTGTCTATGCAGCAGCCTGATCGTTTGACGTCCCTACTAATATGACTTGGAGTGGCCTTTGGTTGCTGGACAGTAAAATAACGTTGATTTGTAAAACAATAGAACATGCAATAAATGCTGGTTCCAATGGTATGAAATTAATAGAATTTGTTTTATTTTTCATTAAGCTAGGCTACTTTGAAACAAGGTAAGACATGCTTCATAAAATGACATAAAACGTCCAGGTTTTAAACAATTATGTTTATGGATAAATAGTTCCTAAATGCTGGCTGCCTCTGCTCAGATTCAAGGTGGGTGATGTGCTGTGCGCAACAGGCACCTTCCTTCACTCTCAGGTCACGTGACCATTTGATCTGCACGAACTGTGCCTCAAGTATGTCGACAGAATAAAGCATTTCGTCGTCAATGTTAATTACACTTCATTATAATTTGTCAAACATGACTATATTAAAGTTTAGGCTATATTGAAGTTTGGCAAAGTTTTGTTGGCGACTCCCTCATGTCCGCATCGAGTTGGACATGAGGCTGTATGTATATCACCTACACTTTGACTTGTAGGCTTTTATATTTACAGTGCCTTGCCAAAGTATTCATCGCCTTTGGTGTTTTTTCTATTTTGTTGCATTAAGACCTGAAATATAAATTGATTTTTATTTGGATTTCATGTAATGGACAAAATAGTCCAAATTAGGTGAAGTGAAATGAAAAAAATAACTTGTTTCAAAAAATTCAAAAAAATTGTTCTGAAAGTCCCCAGGGTCTGCAACACCACTAAGCAAGCGGCACCATGAAGACCAAGGAGCTCTACAGATCAGGGTTGGGTTATAAAAAAATATCAGAAACTCTGAACATCCCACAGAGCACCATTGAATCCATTATTAAAAAATGGAAAGAATATGGCACCACAACAAACCTGCCAAGAGAGGGCCGCCCACCAAAACTCACGGACCAGGCAAGAAGGGCATTAATCAGAGGGGCAACAAAGAGACCAAAGATAACCCTGAAGGAGCTGCAAAGCTCCACACCGTAGATTGGAGTATCTGTCCATAGGACCACTTTTTTTTTGTACACTCCACAGAGCTGGGCTTTACGGAAGTGGCCAGAGAAATGCCATTGCTTAAAGAAAAAAATATGCAAACACGTTTGATGTTCGCCAAAAGGCATGTGGGAGCCTCCCCAAACATATGTAAGAAGGTACTCTGGTCAGATGAGACTAAAATTGAGCTTTTTGGTCATCAAGGAAAACGCTATGTCTGGCACAAACCCAACACCTCTCATCACCTCGAGAACACCATCCCCACAGTGAAGCATGGGGGTGCCAGCATCATGCTGTGGGGATGTTTTTCATCGGCAGGGACTGGGAAACTGGTCAGAATTGAAGGAATGATGGATGGCGCTAAATACAGGGAAATTCTTGAGGGAAACCTGTTTCAGTTTTCCAGAGATTTGAGACTGGGACGGAGGTTCAGCGTGTTAAGTGTTCATGATGATTTTAATTAAAGAAAGCACTGAACACTGAATCAAAACAATAAACGATGACGTGAATTTACAAAACCGAAACAGTACCGTGTGGCCCAAACACTCACACGGAAACAAACACCCACAAACCAAAAGTGAAACCCAGGCTACCTAAGTATGATTCTCAATCAGAGACAACTAACGACACCTGTCTCTGATTGAGAACCATACTAGGCCGAACACAAAAACCAACATAGAAAAACAAACAGACTGCCCACCCCTACTCACGCCCTGACCATACTAAAACAAAGAATAAAATAACAGAACTATGGTCAGAATGTGACACAAATGTTGGCCTTTGATATAATTATGATCTGTGTAATTGTTTAATATTGTGATTTTAGTGTGAAATCTATATTCTTCTTGTCCGACAATTTTTTTTTGTAACTTGCCCCGGACAAGAGGACAAGCGTTAATGTTGAGCCCTGATGTCAAGTCAAACAGCAGTTGCCTAGCCAAAGCCATCTACTACAGCCAACTTTACCACTGCACTGTTTTGAGAAAAAGCCCAGTTGTTCCCTGCAGCTGCGTCGATGTGCTCTCCAAAAAAACAGCCAGCCATACAAACAGCCTTCGGTCTCGCTTCCAAGCGTCTGCATGGTCCTAACGTCAGCCCGCGAATCCCGCTAAACTGCATTTGCCTTTAATCGGAATTTGAATGATTTTGGTGTTGAGCGAGGTTATGACGACTGCCATACCCTGCCGTGGCGCCCCTGCCTCTCGCACTGTTGGGGTTGACTGGGAGGTGCTCCAATGTCCGTTCCAACAGATGTGGCTCACAGCTCATTATTAATTTGGACATTTGGCTGGGTTAGGAGTAAAGCTAAATGCTATATCATAGGCCCCATATGTTGGCTCAGATGTGGTCAGGGAATGGGCGGTTTTTCTTTTTTAGTCACAACTACTATGGACAGACCCTGGATGAGAAATGGCCGGGACTTTCGCAATTAATTACACTAGTACAATCTGATGCAACACTATTGGGGTATTTCTCGAATTACGTGTTTTGTGTGTGTTGCGTAAGACGCACCCAAAAGGTGATTGAGAAATGCCAAGGGATGTAAATCATGTTAACGAAAATTAGCATCCAGTGACGCATTGAGGCTAAACTATCTAGCTTTCATCTGAGGAATGGGTACTCCAATATAGCCCAACAACTTCAGCCTCTCGTAGAATTAAGGGACGCCATAAATAAAACACAAGGCTTTTTGAAATCTCCTGGGTGCTCCTATTCTACTACTCCCTTAAATATTTGAAGCTATCAGGGGACTATTCCCACAAACTCTCTGTGGCAGCATGGGTATATAAAGAAGCGTCTGAGATGGAGGGGGAGTAGAGAGAGACAGGACCTACAGTGAACCCACTGACTGACTGACGGACTGACTGACTGGCCCTCATGCAGCAACAATAGTCTCTCTAATACAACAAACTCCCAACCGACCACACTGTAAAAACTCTGGGCACTAGTTACCTATAGATTAGGACTAGGACTTTTTTTTTCTTCCTGTGCACATGATTCGGAAAAACTCCTGACCTTGAGAGTATGATATTGTGTCTGACATTGTGGTCATGTGGTACATGTCTTCACATAAGATGGCCTCTCTGATTTTACTGTGAAAAACACCTTTTTAAGGACTTTCTATTTGGAGGATATACAGTGCCTTGCGAAAGTATTCGGCCCCCTTGAACTTTGCGACCTTTTGCCACATTTCAGGCTTCAAACATAAAGATATAAAACTGTATTTTTTTGTGAAGAATCAACAACAAGTGGGACACAATCATGAAGCGGAACGACATTTATTGGATATTTCAAACTTTTTTAACAAATCAAAAACTGAAAAATTGGGCGTGCAAAATTATTCAGCCCCCTTAAGTTAATACTTTGTAGCGCCACCTTTTGCTGCGATTACAGCTGTAAGTCGCTTGGGGTATGTCTCTATCAGTTTTGCACATCGAGAGACTGAATTTTTTTCCCATTCCTCCTTGCAAAACAGCTCGAGCTCAGTGAGGTTGGATGGAGAGCATTTGTGAACAGCAGTTTTCAGTTCTTTCCACAGATTCTCGATTGGATTCAGGTCTGGACTTTGACTTGGCCATTCTAACACCTGGATATGTTTATTTTTGAACCATTCCATTGTAGATTTTGCTTTATGTTTTGGATCATTGTCTTGTTGGAAGACAAATCTCCGTCCCAGTCTCAGGTCTTTTGCAGACTCCATCAGGTTTTCTTCCAGAATGGTCCTGTATTTGGCTCCATCCATCTTCCCATCAATTTTAACCATCTTCCCTGTCCCTGCTGAAGAAAAGCAGGCCCAAACCATGATGCTGCCACCACCATGTTTGACAGTGGGTATATGGTGTTCAGGGTGATGAGCTGTGTTGCTTTTACCCCAAAGATAACGTTTTGCATTGTTGCCAAAAAGTTCAATTTTGGTTTCATCTGACCAGAGCACCTTCTTCCACATGTTTGGTGTGTCTCCCAGGTGGCTTGTGGCAAACTTTAAACTACACTTTTTATGGATATCTTTAAGAAATGGCTTTCTTCTTGCCACTCTTCCATAAAGGCCAGATGTGATTGTGCAATACGACTTATTGTTGTCCTATGGACATAGTCTCCCACCTCAGCTGTAGATCTCTGCAGTTCATCCAGAGTGATCATGGGCCTCTTGGCTGCATCTCTGATCAGTCTTCTCCTTTTATGAGCTGAAAGTTTAGAGGGACGGCCAGGTCTTGGTAGATTTGCAGTGGTCTGATACTCCTTCCATTTCAATATTATCGCTTGCACAGTGCTCCTTGGGATGTTTAAAGCTTGGGAAATCTTTTTGTATCCAAATCCGGCTTTAAACTTCTTCACAACAGTATCTCGGACCTGCCTGGTGTGTTCCTTGTTCTTCATGATGCTCTCTGCGCTTTTAACGGACCTCTGAGACTATCACAGTGCAGGTGCATTTATACGGAGACTTGATTACACACAGGTGGATTGTATTTATCATCATTAGTCATTTAGGTCAACATTGTATCATTCAGAGATCCTCACTGAACTTCTGGAGAGAGTTTGCTGCACTGAAAGTAAAGGGGCTGAATAATTTTGCACGCCCAATTTTTCAGTTTTTGATTTGTTAAAAAAGTTTGAAATATCCAATAAATGTCGTTCCACTTCATGATTGTGTCCCACTTGTTGCTGATTCTTCACAAAAAAATACATTTTTATATCTTTATGTTTGAAGCCTGAAATGTGGCAAAAGGTCGCAAAGTTCAAGGGGGCCGAATACTTTCGCAAGGCACTGTAGATGCAAACTGTTGAGCTCTGATTGGCAGATGGCTCAGAGCGGTCAGTCACCTTCAGGCTTTGTAGTTACTGTTATTACACTGTCTTAACTCGGTCACTGCACTGCACCGAGGGCAGAGGTGTCAGCTTAGAAGACTTGGGCTCAGACAATAAACTGTAGGGCCCTAAAGGCTCTCTGTATCAGTGTTAGCCTTGTGTAAAACATTGGGATGCTGTTTATGATTAACTAACACTTACACTTGGTGGTACTGTTATTTTATTGCTGTACACCTGCCTATATGACAAGGAGGTCAGTGTATGATTGTGTGCGGGTGTGTGCGTGTCTGCCTTGACTGTCTGTATATTTACTAGTGAGTGTGGGTGTGAAAGTGCACGATGCCTGACTTCCACTTCCTGCTGCTATAGTGCTGCAACTGGGGCCAGGGCTCGGCTAAGCTGGCGCAGCACACCCAGCTCTTATTAACGGCGCCAATTTTGGCACTGATACATGGCCTGCCTGCTTCTCCACAGCCACAGCCTCTCAGGGTCCAGGCAAACGTGCCAAGCCTAACTGAAATGCACTCAGCAGCAGTTTATAACCCCTCTTATGAATTCCTGTCTCCCGCTCGCAGCAAATACATGTACTTGACAGTGTTAGCCTGGTTTTAGGGCTTATCAGCATTGGGCTATGTTTCAAAACCACTTGATGTAGAAGGCGCCCTCAACCACAGGTCTTGGATCAGATCCTAATGTAAACCATTTGGGGATGGGAAAATTATATAATCTGACCCTGTATCAGTGGTTAGGGGCAACTACCTACTGACTCTGTCAACATCTCTCCTGACTAACTAACTTCCTGGTTATTCTAATTTCTAAAACCGTCTGACAAGAGATGATCCTTACATCCTCTCATATAAATATTGATTAAGTGTAGCCGGTCTCTATATAACTGGCTTTAACAAAATAGCGTATGAAGCAGACAGGAACTAATTTATTATGATTAACTAAACAACTCCTACAAATAACTTGTGTTTACCGTCTGTCTTTCCCCTGGCAAGCTGGAATGCACAGCCTTGACCACAACAACAAAACATGTCCCTCTGTAGAGAGACAGCACATTGTGGCTGTCAAACTTGGCAGAGCTCTGTAACCCCAACAACAAGGCTACTCTATGACAATACGATTGAGAGGGCAAAGGAAATCGGAGCTCATTGTCTCCTCAGCACAACATAGCGCTGGAGAGCCCAGAGTCTGAGAGAGTTGTGGTGGGACCAATCATTAGTAGTAGGATATAATAGATATCCAGCCTGTTGACAAGGAGTTTCCCACTTTCCATGCTTTTTAAAGGTAGTACCGTAGTTTAATACTTTTCAGTGGTTTTTGAACAGGATTTAGGCCTACATGGAAGCTTCTCGTTAGGCAGTTGAAGGGCTAGTGTACATCCGCACATTTATAATTGTAGGAAAATAGCAAATTCTTCTGTAATTTCCACTTAGTGTTGTTGTCCATCTCCTCCTCCCCCTCTCGCAACACTGTTACACGGAACCCAAACTGGCTGCGCGCGTGCACCATTGTGCATACATTTATTTTGTCCCCACGATACGCATGTTAAAATATCAAAACAAACTGTGAACCAATTATATTAATTTGGGGACAGGTCGAAAAGCATTAATCATTTATGGCAATTTAGCTAGTTAGCTTGCACTTGCTAATTTGTCCTATTTAGCTAGCTTGTTGTTGCTAGCAAATTGGTCCTGGGATATAAACATTGAGTTATTTTACCTGAAATGCACAAGGTCCTCTACTCTGCCAATTAATCCACACATAAAACGGTCATTCGAATCGTTTCTAGTCATCTCTCTTCCTTACATGCTTTTTCTTCTCTTGACTTTATATTGCGATTGGCAACTTTCATAAATGAGGTGCATTACCGCCACTGACCTCGTTCGTATTTCAGTCACCCACGTGGCTGTAACCGATGAGGAAATGGCACGTGGGTACCTGCTTCTATAAACTAATAAGGAGATGGGAGAGGCAGGACTTACAGCGTGATCTGCGTCAGAAATAGAAAGGACCACCTCCTTCTCATCGCTAAGCCTCCTCCATCTTGTCAAAGATTTACCCAGTGGATGCGAGTCTATATAGTTCTTGACTCATCCCTGTAGTGTCATACGGTCTAAGCGTCGTTAATAAAATGAACACTAATCAGCTAGCCTCTCCTTTAGTTCCTACTATATGACCCCCTGGCTCGGCCCGGCAGGCAGTGACGTGGTTATTACAGTGACCTCATAAACCGCAGGCTCCTGGCTTTATGCACCCTCTTAGTGTTGCCAATTTCATGCCTGTTGCATTATGGATGATGCCCATATGCTCACACATACACATGCAATGAGAACGGAACAGCTTGTGTGAATAATAGTTCATTTTTGTCTTGCTGCAAATGGCAGGAAATGACATCACTCTCTCTCACTTAGTGATGCAACATTCGGTCAATTTTGCTGCCGACTAACCAACCCCCATTAACAGTTAATTAACAAACGGTTAAATGTGTTTCAAACAGTAAAATTACATGACCAGCAGAAAATACATGGAAAGAAATGTTTTCACTAAGACTTAAAAAACATGCAACAATAGCGAGCCTATCCTCCCATATTACTGAACATGCAACTACTGTAATGAAGCAATGAATGTAATACATCATTTTTAAACATTTGCCAAATTGCAGATTGTGGGAAAGCACTGTTCTTAAAGACACACCTGATGCGAGCCGTTTCATGTGACAGAGTTTAACATCTCCATTAGAAACTTGTGTTCGTAAATGCAATCTGGAGAACCAGGTGTAGACCTTACAGTGAAATGCTTACTTACGAACCCCGAACCAATAATGCAGTTAAAAAAAATACTGATAAGAATAAGAGATAAAAGTAACAAGTAATTAAAAAGCAGCAGTAAAAAAACAATAGCGAGACTATACAGGGGGGTACCGCTACAGAGTCAATGTGCGGGGGCACCGGTTAGTTGAGGTAATATGTGCATGTATGTAGAGTTAAAGTGACTATGCATAGATGATAACAACAGAGAGTAGCAACGGTGTAAAAGCGGGGAGTGGGGAATCCAGAGAATAGAATTATGGTCAGATTTGCCAAATGGAAGGCAAGCTTTCGGGGCTCTACCCTAACTTTTTTCCCAAGGAGTACATGTGCTCCTAAATGTAAAAATGTAGGAGCACAGTGAACAATGTTCAAGTAACACAGAGTTTATTAACATACATATTTATACTCTGTATGTGAGCGTGTACTAAGGGACAAACATCTGTGCAACAGCACATACCACCAAAATCACACATTGACCCATGCCTACTAGATGCAAAGGATATCAGTTGTCCAGCTGCTTTTGTATGTTGGCCGTCTGGCACGCTTAGAGGTCAGCCAGCGGTCCACGGCAGGAGTGGGATCCAACTCCTCGACAGAAGACGCCTCCAGGCTGATCCTCATCAGGTCTTCGCTGGTGGAGACCCCAAGGCAGCTTCTTGTCGAATTCTTAATCTGGTTCTGTGCAGAGAAGCCTCGCTCACACTGGGCGGCTGAAATGGGCAGCACCAGCATAAGCTGCACCAGCTACAGTATGTTCTAGGGAAAAGATGATAACTTTAAATTTCATTTAAACTCTTACCACTAACTTATCAAAACCAACTATAGAAGGATACCATACATAGCCACTCAGGACTGTTAGTCTACTTTGTAATCGTGCCTGTAGGGGTCCTTTGTTAACATGGTCTCCCACAGGCCACTGTAGGATGTGTCCTTGAAATTGTGGCTGACCAGGATTTTCAGCCCCTGCCACTCATCCTGGATTGCAGCCATGTTGCACCCCGATCTGCAGGATTGGACAGAGCAAGTGAGTTTGAAAATATGCAAGCATAACATTGTCTCATATGGCAATGCAGTGTCAAATAAATTCTTACCTCTAGAGGCTCCTTGAAATGCCTCATCAGGTCTGCCACACACACCATCTTCGCCAAAGGTGAGAAGGCTGGCCTGGTCTCCTGGCCATGTGTCAGGGTTTAGCACTCTGAAAGACTCCACTGGGATCTGGACACCCTCATCCTTCAGCAAACTACCAAACCTGGCTTTGAGATCATCCACGCCCATGTTGATGGCCACCTCCACGTGCTGCTTCAGCTGGGGATTGGTGAGGTCCGTGAAGCCTTTCAGATTCCCCTTCAGTGTTATTCCCTTTAACAGAAATAACACACACACACACCCAACACACAATGAAATGTCTGGCCATTTGTCTGTCTCCCATAAAACATTTCTAAAGACTTCTCCACTGCATTTCCCTCCTTACTCTCCAATTGTTCTATTGGGCAACAAATACATAGATTCTCTGTGAGAATCTGTCTCAATCATTGATTTTAATCCTTGATTTCTCTTACATCCTAACAAGCTCTCATCCTAACACACCTCGAATCTCCTCTCATCACCCTGCTGCTGAGCACTGAGCAAGCATGGTCTGGATCTTCTCCAGCATGCCTCCTGCCTTTGCCCTAAGCTTTAGTGCTTCCAGTCTGGTCACGGTCTTCCTCAACTCTGACTTGGCTTGGGGGAGGATCAGGTCATTCCTTTTCAGGGTGAGGATAAGTGAGGATAGCTCCTCAAACATGTCTGAGGGAAAAGGGCAGAATGCACAAGAGTGCATTCTCCATTTCCCACTTTATCTGTTAAGTAGTGAATAAATAAACTGTCACCTGTCAATTACTTGATTCTGAAAGTTCATTTGAGTCTTGAACCTATTTTTTAAAACTAGTGTGGTATTACATTTCCTGTGTAAAACGGACCTTCTTTGCCCTCCATTGAACTTCCGCTGTTTTTGATGCTATGGCCAGGTGCTGCAGAACAACGGAGTACTGGCATTCGTCAGTGGCAACGTCCTTGTCTTGTCCATGCTGTAGGAACACTTTGAGGGCTCTGTGGATATGGGGGACCCAGCGAGTTCCCTTGACCCTAGGCGTGTGCAAATATCCACACCGAGCTCTTGCCCGAAAACATAGAGCTCTCGTTTTGGATTTTCCGCTGAAGTGGTATGTCTTCCATATCGGATTCAGAAGAACGTACACGACAGACACCTTTGGCTCTTTCTTCTGAATGGTCAGTATTGCCAGCTCCAGCCTGTGAAAGTCAGAACAGAATCTTCCAAACAATTCACCGTCCCCCCGTCCGTCTCTTGTGCCAACAGAAAACAATAATTCTGTGGTATTTACCATTCCAGCACTTTGCGCATGCACGCACACAGACACACGCACACACAGTATTGTTTAACATTCTCTGCCAGCAAATCAAATCATAGAGAATGTATTAGTTACAAACCTATGTGGCATACAGTGGATTGGGGTTATATGCCCCCCTGCCTCTCTCTGCAGGTGGGCAATCACTCCCCCACGGTAGCCCATGTTCACGGAGGCACCATCTGCTAAGAAGGAGATACACTTCTTCTTCCATGACCCTCCATCCTCCTCTGGGCAAACAGCAAGAAATGCAGCCTTGGTGGCATCCAAAAACACCTCGAATGACAAATTTTTAAATTTTTATACCAAAGTATTTCTGACAAACTAAATTCTATCTCCATTACGAATAATGATGACACTTTACACAAGAATAAAGCCTATGAAGAGACTTACCAATGGCATGGGAGTGCTCAAGGGTCTGTTGTCTGACCAGGAGATTGACCTCTACAATATTTGCAGAACATGACGTTGTTTTCTAACTCTAGCCATGGGAACATTTTGAGCCAATTCACTTTGAATCTACAGTTGAAGTCAGAAGTTTACATTCACCTAAGCCAAATACATTTAAACTCAGTTTCACAATTCCTGACATTTAATCCTAGTAAAAAATAATTGTCTTAGGTCAGTTAGGATCACTACTTAATTTTAAGAATGTGAAATGTCATTATAATAGTAGAATGATTTATTTCAGCTTTTATTTCTTTCATCACATTCCCAGTGGGTCAGAAGTTTACGTACACTCAATTAGTATTTGGTAGCATTGCCTTTAAATTGTTTAACTTGGGTCAAACGTTTCGGGTAGCCTTCCACAAGCTTCCCACAATAAGTTGGGTGAATTTTGGCCCATTCCTCCTGACAGAGCTGGTGTAAATCAGTCAAATTTGTAGGCCTCCTTGCTCGCACACACCTTCAGTTCTGCCCACAAATCTTCTATGAGATTGAGGTCAAGGCTTTGTGATGGCCACTCCAATACCTTGACTTTGTTGTCCTTAAGCCATTTTGCTACAACTTTGGAAGTATGTTTGGGGTCATTGTCCATTTGGAAGACCCATTTGCGACCAAGCTTTAACTACCTGACTGATGTCTTGAGATGTTGCTTCAATATATCCACATAATTGTCCTTCCACATGATGCCATCTATTTTGTGAAGTGCACCAGTCCCTCCTGCAGCAAAGCACCCCCACAAGATGATGCTGCCACCCCCGTGCTTCACGGTTGGGTTGGTGTTCTTCGACTTGCAAGCCTCCTAATTTTCCTCCAAACATAACGATGGCCATTATGGCCAAACAGTTCTATTTTTGTTTCATCGGACCAGAGGACATTTCTCCAAAAAGTACAATCTTTGTCCCCATGTCCAGTTGCAAACCGTAGTCTGGCTTTTTTATGGCGGTTTTGAAGTAGTGGCTTCTTCCTTACTGAGCGGCCTTTCAGGTTATGTCGATACAGGACTCGTTTTATTGTGGATATAGATACTTTTGTACCTGTTTCCTCCAGCATATTCACAAGGTCCCTTGCTGTTGTTCTGGGATTGATATGCACTTTTCGCTCCAAAATGCGTTCATCTCCAGGAGACAGAACGTGTCTTCGTCCTGAGCGTTATGACGGTTGCGTGTTCCCATGGTGTTTGTACTTGCGTACTATTGTTTGTACAGATGAACATGGTACCTTCAGGCTTTTGGAAATTGCTCCCAAGGATGAACCATACTTGTAGAGGACTACAATTTTTTTTCTGAGGTCTTAGCTAATTGCTTTTGGTTTTCCCATGATGTCAAGTAAAGAGGCACTGAGTTTGAAGGTAGGCCTTGAAATACATCCACAGGTACACCTCCAATTGACTCAAATTATGTCAATTAGCCTATCGGAAGCTTCTAAAGCCATGACATAATTTTCTGGAATTTTCCAAGCTATGTAAAGGCACAGTCAACTTAGTGATACAGTGAATAATAAGTGAAATTATCTGTCTGTCAACAATTTCTGGAAAAATTGTCATGCACAAAGTAGATGTCCTAACTCGACTTGCCAAAACAATAGTTTGTTAATTAACAAGAAATTTGTGAAGTGGTCGAAAAATGAGTTTTAATGACTCCAACCTAAGTGTATGTAAACTTCAGACTTCAACTGTATATATTATCCCTCCGCTGGCTACAGTGGACGTTGAACTTACAGCGGGGGACCCGGTATCTTCACTAACGTTGTTCTCAGCAGGTTCGCTAATGTTCTCAGCATCTCTAAAGTTAGCCACCATGTCAACGTTTGCCGCCTCAGATAAACCTTGTGAAGAGGCTTCATTAGTTGAAACCTTGCGAATCCCCCTCACCAGATTCCTCTTTCTCCTCGCTTAAAATAAAATTGAATGGGCTTCTTTTTTAGCGATGTCTGCACTTTAACTTAAAGCCTATACCGATACTTTTTTCCAGTGTTGTTCACCTTTCTCTCACTCTGACTGGACTGCGTCATCACATAAAACTCTACTGTGGTTGGTGCATGCCGCATGTGGATTGTGAGACTTGTAATTTTTAAACAATTAGCAGCGGGGGAAAAATAGATTACGGTGAACTGTAATCTTTACTCACACACTGTGCTCGTAAATAATTTTTGCACATATCTATTTCTATGTGAGTGAAATACTCGCACTGTAGAGCCCTGGCTTTGTATGAGTCTCTGTGTGTGGAGTAAAGGTGGTCCAGAGTTTTTTTCCCCCCCTCTGGTTGTACATTTAACATGCTGATAGAAATTTGGTAAAACAGATTTAAGTTTCCCTGCATTAAAATCCCCAGCTACTAGGAGCACTGCCTCTGGGTGAGCGTGTTATTTTTTGCTTATGGCGTAATACAGCTCATTCAATGCTGTCTTTGTGCCAACCTCAGTCTGTGGTTGAATGTAAACAGCTACGAAAAATACAGATAAACTCTAGATAGATAGTGTGGTCTGCAGGTTATCATGAGATACTCTACCTCAGGCGTATAAGTATAAGCTCAAGACTTCCTTAGATATCATGCACCATCTGTTATTTACAGAAATACATAGTCCCCTGCCCCTTGTCTTACCAGACACCGCTGTTCTATCCTGCAGGTACAACACCATAGTGTCCTCAAACTCATTACAAAGCTAAGGACCCTGGGACTAAACAGCTCCCTCTGCAACTGGATACTAGACTTTCTGCTGTGCTGGCCCCAGGTGGTAAGGGTAGATAACAACACCCCTGAAGGGCCCCCATGCTGAGGATCAGCGTGGCGGATGTGTTGTTATCTACCCTTACCACCTGGGGCCAGCCCGGCAGGAAGTCTAGGATCTAGTTGCGGAGGGAGCTGTTTCGTCCCAGGGTCCTTAGCTTTGTAATGAGTTTGAGGGCACTATGGTGTTGAACACTGAGCTGTAGTCAATGAATAGCATTCTCACATTGGTGTTCCTTTTGTCCAGGTGGGAAAGGTTAGTGTGGAGTGCAATAGAGATTGCATCATCTGTGGATCTGTTGGTGTGGTATGCAAATTGGAGTGGGTCTAGGGTTTCTGGGATAATGGTGTTGATGTGAGTCATGACCAGCCTTTCAAAGCATTTCATGCCTACAGACATGAGTGCTACTGGTCAGTAGTCATTTAGGCCGGTTACCTTAGTGTCATTGGGCACAGGGACTATGGTGGTCTGCTTGAAATATGTTGGTATTACAGACTCAGACAGGGAGAGGTTGAAAGTGAAGTGAAGACACTTGCCAGTTGGTCAGCGCATGCTCAGAGTACACGTCCTGGTAATCCATCTGGCCCAGCGGCCTTGTGAATGTTGACCTGTTTAAAGGTCTTGCGCACATTGGCTGCGGGAGAGCGTGATCACACAGTCATCCAGTACAGTTGATGCTCTAATGCATGTTTCAGTGTTTCTTGCCTCGAAGCAAGCATATTAGTTATTTAGCTCGTCTGGTAGGCTTGTGTCACTGGGCAGCTCTCGGCTGTGCTTCTGTAATAGTTTGCAAGTCCTGCCACATCCGACGAGCGTCGGAGCCGGTGTAGTACGATTGGATCTTAGTCCTGTATTGACACTTTGCCTGTTTGATGGTTCGTCGGATGGCATAGCGGGATTTATTATACGCTTCCGGGTTAGAGTCCTGCTTCTTGAAAGCAGCAGCTTTACCCTTTTTAGCTCAGTGCGGATGTTGCCTGTAATCCATGGCTTCTGGTTGGGGTATGTACATACAGTCACTGTGGGGACGACCTCCTCGATGCACTTATTGATCAAGCCAGTGACTGATGTGGTGTACTCCTCAATGCAATTGGAAGAATCCCAGAATATATTCCAGTCTGTGCTAGCAAAACAATCCTGTAGATTAGCATCTGCTTCATCTGACCACTTTTTTATAGACTGAGTCAATGGTGCTTCCTGCTTTAATTCTTGCTTCTAAGCAGGAATCGGGAGGATAGAGATATGGTCAGATTTGCCAAATGGAGGGCGAGGGAGAGCTTTGTACACTTCTCTGTGTGTGGAGTAGAGGTGGTCTAGATTTTTTTTAACCTCTGGTTGTACATTTAACATGTTGATAGAAATTTGGTAAAACTGTTTAAGTTTCCTTGCATTAAAGTCACGGCCACTAGGAACGCTGCCTCTGGATTAACATTTGACAGTTTATGGCCAAATACAGCTCATTCAGTGCAGATTTAGTTCCAACCTCGCTCTGTGGTGGTATATAGACAGCTACAAAAAAAAAACAGATAAACTCTCTGGGTAAATAGTGAGTTCTGTGTTTCAGTATGATATGTTGGATGAAGGAATAAAGACAGACACCAATGTCAAGTTCAATAGCCTTGTTCAAGCATTGTACAAATCCCTACACGCGAAGTCAGGCTAGTCGATTACCTATCAACTAGACTCTGTAACAGTCTGCAGCTTATCATAAGATACTCCACCTCAGGCGAGCAAAACTTCGAGACTTCCGTAGATATCATGCACCAACTGTTTACATAAATGCATAGGCCCCCGCCCTGTGTTTTACCAGAGGCTGCTGTTCTGTCTTGCCAACAGAGTGTACAACCCGCTAGCTCTATGTTCTTAGTGTCGTCGTTCATCCACGACTCAGTGAAGCATACAATATTACCGTTTTTAATGTCCCGTTGGTAGGATATCAGTGCTTTCAGCTCATCCCATTTATTTTCTAGCGTTTGAACGTTAGCTAGCAGAACGGAGGGCAAGGGCAGGTTAGCCACTCGTCGCCTGGTCCTCACAAAGCACCCTGATCTTTTGCCTCGAAATCTACGTTTCCTCCTCCAGCGAATCACTGGGATCGAGGCCTGGTCGGGTGTCAACAGTGTATCCCTCGCGTCCAACTCATTGAAGAGTTTGAGGTGAGCAATCCCAGTTCTGGTGTTTAGAAGCTCCTATCGATCATAGGAGAAGGTAGCAGCAACATTATGTACAAAACAAGTTACGGCGAAAAAAAAACAAAATAGCATGATTGGTTGAGGGCCATCTCAATTCCAGACACAAATGACAGAACACCTCACTCAACCTAGCAGAGCTTCTTAGGCTGTTTTCATGTTATCCAGAGCGTAACTGTTTCATTGGCAACAATTTAATTACGTTTTTTTGCCGACGTTTGCTGAGACCAGCCATATTCAACGGGTGTTGAGCGTTCATAAATTCATTAGTTATTCTGCGCTCTGGCACACTCCCTTGTTCGTATGACTAGGATTGTGCCTTTGGCTTCTAGTCAATGAAAGAAAGTTCATATGAAAACCAGTAGAACAGGAGAGAAGTACTGTGAAACCTTTTGGGTGGCAAGCCTAGCAGCTATTAAGCGCTTCATGCTGTTTCTCTCTCTCCCAGTGCTGCTCCCTACAGTTTGCGTCTGTGTTGCCTAGCAACGAATCTACGCTCTATTTTGGTCGTGGCTCGCTCTATAATCTCACTGTACATGACTATTTTCGGCAAGCCTAAAAAATAAGTGCTGCTCATCGATAACTGCCGTCCAGTTTGTCTTCTTATAATGACTGTAAGATAATAGCCTTACTACTTGCAAAAATAATTAAAGATGTCCTGGATGCAATCATTGATGAAACACAGTTTTGCTTTATGAGGAACATACATATTTCTAACCATGTCAGACTAGTATTAGACATTCTTGACTACTCAGACCTAATATCTGAGGATAGCTTCATATTATTTATAGATTTTTATAAAGCATTTGACACAGTAGAGCATCAGTTCCTCTTCCACTCCCTTGAGAGACTTGGCTTTGGGGATTTTTTCTGTAAGGATATTAAGACTCTAAACAAATGGTAACAGCTCTATCAAATTGAAATATGGCACCTCACCTAGATTTGAGTTAAAGAGAGGACAACCTTGCCTAATTTCTATCTCTCCATACCTGTTTTTATTAATCACCCAACTTCTTACAAATTCTTTAAATAATAGTCCTGTTCAAGCTATTTCCAAATCTGGTAAAGAAATTATTATAAGCCAGCTGGCTGACGATACTACACTTTTTCTGAAAGATGCTAACCAAATTCCCATATCGATCAATGTGATACAATCCTTTTCCAAAGTATCTGGTCTATCTTAACATTAATAAATGTGAACTCATGGCTGTTAAAGATTGTGTGACACCTTCATATTATGATATTCCAGTAAAAGAAGAACTTAGATATTTAGGCATAACCATTACAAAGGATCAGAAGGCTAGAGGCTTACTAAATTTGAACCCTCTTATTAAAAAACCCCAGAAGAAGCTAAATCAATGGCGACAGAGGGACTTATCTTTAAAGGAAGAGACCTTCAGCCCTGGTTATTAGGAATCTCTAGACTAACATATGGTGCTCTATCTTTTATATCTTGACAGTAAAATAAGAAGATAGACCAGATGCTTTCCAACTTTCTGTGGAGAAACCGTACCCATTACATTAGGAAAACTGTTGTAATGAACACTTTGAGAATGGTGGGCTGAATTTTCTGGACTTTACCACCTTAAATAATACTTTTAAGATCAATTGGATAAAACAATTCCTAAGAAGACCCACTTCTATGTGGAATTTTATTCCTCATCATGTCATCTGTACTTTTGGTGGCCTTAACTTCATGTTGGTTTGCAATTATAATATTGACAAAGTTCCAGTGAAGCTTTCTGCTTGTCATCGGCAAGTTTTCTTGTCATGGTCCTTAATTTTTCTCCACACAGATATTATATATAGAATAATCGGGATATATTGTATAAAAATACTTCTTTGTTTTTAGAATATTGGTTCCAAAATAATATCCTATTGGTGAGCCAACTGGTAAATGCAGAGGGTCTTTTACTCAGTTCTAAATAATTCTTATCACTTTAC
Organism: Oncorhynchus masou masou; assembly: GCF_036934945.1. Taxonomy (NCBI): domain Eukaryota; kingdom Metazoa; phylum Chordata; class Actinopteri; order Salmoniformes; family Salmonidae; genus Oncorhynchus; species Oncorhynchus masou. Next base: position 76,827,423 of record NC_088235.1, on the reverse strand, counting down.
AAGGTCCCTGTAACGCCTAAAGATTTTGCAATTGTTTTAGATGCCATTCCCTCAGGTGTTGCTTCATTATTCAGTAATGTGTCAAGACCTGACCCTCAGAGCCTACCTTCTATTGACCCTGTTGACTCATCAGTAGCAAATATTTGTTTCTTTTTTGGTCAGTTCAACAACAGAGCGATACGAACCTTGTTTCAGCAGGATGCTGTATCTATACCTTATGTCATGCCTTATTGGAATGGATTTATTGATAATATCTGTTGGAAAAAAGTTTGGATGTTGCCACACACATCTACTTGTTAACAAAATTAAGGAAGTTTCCTTTAAAATTATTCATAAATATCATCCCGCCGACCACTATATGAAGAAGTTTAAGGAAAACCTCAACTGAAATTTCTCCTTTTGTAATGACCACCCAGAAACAGTGCATCTTTTTTGGCATTGTATTCATGTATGGAATCTGTGGCAAGACATCAGTAGATTTATAATTGAACACATTTATGAAGATCTTACACTATTGTGGAGAGATGTACTGCTTGGATTGTTTACCTATGATAGAAATAAGCTAACATATTTTTATGTAATTTATTATTATTATTTTGGCCAAATTTCATATTCACAAATGTACATTTACAATTTAAAAAACACATTTTCCTACCTTACAAAAAGAAATTGAACTGTATTTTAAGACAATTAAATAATCTACTAACAAAACAGCTGTTACACTTATAATTCTATGTCCCTTAAGGTCCTTGTGTAATGTGATTTTGTACCCCCTAGCCCAATTGTCCATTTTATATTATTTATATATACTTGTGTCCACACATGTACTTCCTGTGTTGATTTGTTGTTAATAAAATAAAAAAATATTTTCAGCAAAATATGAATTCCGGTCAACCAAGACACAGTTCCTATTTTATGACTGATGAGATTTGTTAAATTCTGACACCAATTTAATCCCACAAAATTATCCAAATTAACCTATAGACTGATAAGCATGACAGTGAAATGTATTTTCTGCAACTAAAGTTAACTGTTAACATCCCTACTCTCTCTCTGTCACTCCATGGTTATCTTTTGAACTGGGCTCATGACACGAGCTCTTCCTGCCAGGGGCGGTACAGCCCTCATCTATTACTGTGACTGAGCCAGTGGGGCAGCCACTGTAGGGCAGCCCTTTAATGCTAGGTCGTATGACCACAGATCACAAGCTGGCTGTAAACAATTGCCAATATTGTTAACATAAAACATGATCATAAATAAAGCTGTTATGTTACTGTATAGATGAGCACTGTCCATCCCCTGGATAAATCTTTGACAATATGGAGAAGAATGACTCAGAGCTGGGGGTTCAGGGCGGTCAGTTGACAATACAAAGTGCTATCCTCCACAAACAAGGGCAAATGTAGGCCTAGTAGTTGGCCCTACTACTGGGCCCTCAATACGCAGACTCATTTCAGTGTGAGAAACTAAAGTTAGGCTACCTCTTGAATGCCCTTCAATTGAAAATGTATGGAAGGAAACAAGGACATTACAAAATGACAGTGATGAATTGAAATGATCTAAAGATGAAGTCTCACAGCGGTATTAGTGACACTGAGTGGACCGACTTACATTTACATTTACATTTAAGTCATTTAGCAGACGCTCTTATCCAGAGCGACTTACAAATTGGCTTCTCTCCAGAGGAGCAAACAATTAGTAGCCAGGACAAACGTATATTCACGATTTCATTATCATAAAAATCTGTAAATTATAGCACGTTTGGGGCTTATTCATTAGCTTTTTACTGATAAGGTAGAATTCTAAAGAAAAATAATGTTAAAAGGTCAATTTTATATTCCTTAAACATAAATACAAAATAATTGTCATGGCAATTTGATTTATGGCCAAGTGTCAAAACACCAGTTTTAAATGTCCAAATTCATAATCAATATGCCAAAATAAGTTGTGATATTTTGAAGACCAGTACATAAAATGTACTACGTACACACACATAGTCACTCTTGTGTTCAGATTAACTTTTATGTTGCTAAATTAGTGCCTTCTAAAGTGCACATGCACCAATATTTACCAAGTGGTCACTCAAGACTGGAATTGATTAGCTTGTTTTATGGAAATCAGTAGTGCATGCAAATTAATCACTCACATCGATATTGTATTGAAATTAATGAAACTGGGACAATAACCGCGGCGACATGTACCATTTGTGCTCTTCTAACAGACAAACCTCAATGGACTTGGGTATACGACATATATCTGTCGATAGATGTCTACCTGTCGTAGCCCTTTATCAATTTACAGAGCCAACATTTCCATGTGGGGCCCATTCCACAGGCCCCATGAGGGACACTTTGTGGTGCAGCGGTCTAAGGCATCTCAATGCAAGAGGCATCATTACAGTACCTTGTTCAAATCCAGGCTGTATCACATCTGGCTGTCCCGAGTCCCGTAGGGACAATTTTTTTTTTAAAGTCCTTATATTGGTTCTACTCAAAAAAGACAGAATAAATTCCCAAAATACTGTATTACTGCATGTGAATCGCAAATCATTTCTCAAGCGAATCCTGATCAATTCGTCAACATTCTACAACCAAAATGGCAGCATTTAACACAGTCCTGTCAAATTTGATTTGCCTCTGTGCAAATGTAACAGTATAACTTCCAACCAGGGACCCTCTGCACACATCCACCAGTCACTCACGAAGCATCGTTACCCATCGCTCCACAAAAGCCGCGGCCCTTGCAGAGCAAGGGTAACAACTACTTCTAGGTCTCAGAGCGAGTGACATCACCGATCGAAACGCTATTAGCGTGCACCACCGCTAACTAGCTAGCCATTTCACATCGGCCACATTCACCGCCCTCTTGTCTTGACCTCTTCCTTTTCCGCAGCAACCAGTGATCCGGGTCAACTGCGTCAATGTAACAGTATAGCTTCCATCCCTCTCCTCACCCCAACCTGGGCTCGAACCAGGGACCCTCTGCACACATCAACCACACTCACTCACGAAGCATCGTTGCCCATTGCGCCACAAAAGCAACGGACCTTGCAGAGCAAGGGGAACAACTACTTCTAGGTCTCAGAGCGAGTGACGTCACCGATCGAAACTATATTAGCGCGCATCACCGCTAACTAGCTAGCCATTTCACATCGGCCACACAAACATGGCTTGAAACTTGGACCGAGTAGGCCAACAACCGATAAATACAGCGAGGGCCGTATAATTAGCTATTGATTAATTTATCCTCAAAGAACGACAAAATCAACTTCCAAACACAAGTGTTTCCTTTACTACTAACGCAAGCTTGTTCAACAAGCAAACCTTTTTGCTAACGTTAGCTCCAATGCAAAACAAGCTAGCTATCTCACCAACATTAGCTAGATAGCTCAACAAGGCTGGCTATATTTTGTGCGTGACTTACATGACTAGCTAGCTAGCTAACTCAACAACATATGTCCTATCGCTCAACAGCAAGTCAAGGTCTAGTTTGTTCATTAAGCGGCTACATAACAAGGAAAATCTTTGGGTAAATGTGACACCTCTGTGGAAGGTGAGACTGAAAAATGTCAGTAGGATTCTTCTGAGATGTTCTCAGCAATTGTTTTCTGTGCTAGGCAACATTTGGAAAATTTTGGGATTGTCTGTTCTCATTACCAAAATTGGTAAAGGGCCCAATTGAGACCCATGTTATAGCCCACATGCCTAACTGTGCAAAAAATACCACACATTTGTGAATCGTTGTATTAATCAAGTGTGCAACATTATGTGCAATATGGTTTAGATGAGAAGCTCCTGTATAGTTTGAATTGCTATCCTTATTTTGTCTATATACTATTGTATTTACGGTATGCTAATAGGTGCACACACACATGATGCAGTAATGTAGCTTTGGACACACCACATCCAAAGTTAAAGTAAGTGTAGTGTAAACAGAAAAGGTGCAAATCTGATGTTGAAGAGAGATCTTACTACATACACATATTTTACTAATGTAAATCCACCCTTAATCTCACACCTAAAGGCAATTAGGTCAATGCCTCCTCTGAGAACAGGTAATATCCTCTCTCAGGTTGAGAGCTGTTGTTGCCTACTCAGCACAACACACACACACACGCACACACACACACACACCATAGAGAGCGAGAGGAAGAGAGATACTCAGCATATCTCCCACAAGTGTATTCTGTTTGTCTGTTCTCTTGTTTATGGTTTGTTTTGTATCATGTGTATGTATGCTGTGATTATGGTGTGTATTGTGTGTGTATAATGTTTCTCGGCAATGTACAGGCTATGTAGGGTAAGTGTACCTATTAAGCTCACCAACATCTAAGTTTACACATTTCTAACCTAAATGATACTCTAACCTTTCAAATGTTCAAATAAATATCATCAAGAAATAATTATTTTATTCAAAAACATGCGTGTCACAATTATCGGCAGCCCTGTATTTAGTACTTTGTGCACCCTCCCTTTGGGAATATAACAGCTCGGAGTCGTCTCCTATAATGTTTGAGGTGGGAGAACACAGCAAGGGATTTGAAACCATTCCTCCATACAGAACTGTAGTTTTTGTGTGTTTTAATCCATTTAAATTCCTACAAAAAAACACACTTATGTTGATTGAATATTAGAGATATCAACACACAATCCCCATGTGTTTCAATGCAAACCGGGCTTAATTGGAGCATACGGGGCTTAATTGGAACAGCAGCGATTTATGGTGAAAAGACAGAATAGCAATGTCTACTCATATAATATTTAGAAACAAATGGTTTGGGGTATAAATATGCAAAATGGACTGCAATATTATGCGAAGTTAGTATTGATCATATTGAACAATATTTATTCATTGTTATTTACATTCTGTATAGAGGTGGTGTGTTTTGTGCTGCTGTACTCTTTAAGCCCACCTGAGAAAAATGTTGAATTTACAAAAATGGCATTTACAGTTGAAGTCAGAAGTTTACATACACTTAGGTTGGAGTCATTAAAACTCATTTTTCAACCACTCCACAAATTTCAATAGTTTTGGCAAGTTGGTTAGGACATTTACTTTGTGCATGACACAAGTACCTTTTCCAATAATTGTTTACAGACAGATAATTTCACTTATAATTCACTGTATCACAATTCCAGTGTGTCAGAAGTTTACATACACTAAGTTGACTGTGCCTTTAAACAGCTTGGAAAATTCCAGAAAATTATGTCATGGCTTTAGAAGCTTCTGATAGGCTAATTGACATTATTTGAGTCAATTGGAGGTGTACCTGTGGATATATTTCAAGACCTACCTTCAAACTCAGTGCCTCTTTACTTGATGTCATTGGAAAATCAAAAGAAATCAAAAAATTGTAGACCTCCTCAAGTCTGGTTCATCCTTGGGGGCAATTTCCAAAAGCCTGAAGGTACCATGTTCATCTGTACAAACAATAGTACGCAAGTATAAACATCATGGGACCACGCAGCCGTATTACCGCTCAGGAAGGAGACGCGTTCTGTCTCCTAGAGATGAACGTACTTTGGCCCGAAAAGTGCTAATCAATCCCAGAACAACAGCAAAGGACCTTGTGAAGATGCTGGAGGAAACGGGTTCAAAAGTATCTATACCCACGAGTAAAACAAGTCTTATATCGACATAACCTGAAAGGCCACACAGCCAGGAAGAAGCCACTGTTCCAAAACCGCCATAAAAAAAGCCACGGTTTGCAACTGCACATGGGGACAAAGATGGTACTTTTTGGAGAAATATCCTCTGGTCTGATTAAATAAAAAATAGAACTGTTTGGCCATAATGACCATAGTTATGTTTGGAGGAAAAAGGGGGAGGCTTGCAAGCCTAAGAACACCATCCCAACCATGAAGCACGGGGGTGGTAGCATCATGTTGTGGAGGTGCTTTGCTGCAGGAGGGAGTGGTACACTTCACAAAATAGATAGAACAACAAAGTCAAGGAATTGGAGTGGCCGTCACAAAGCCCTGACCTTAATCCTATAGAAAATTTGTGGGCAGAACTGAAAAAGGGTGTGTGAGCAAGGAGGCCTACAAACCTGACTCAGTTACACCAGCTCTGTCAGGAGGAATGGGCCAAAATTCACCCAACTTATTGTGGAAGGCTACTCGAAACGTTTGACCCAAGTTAAACAATTTAAAGGCAATGCTACCAAATACTAATTGAGTGTATGTCAACTTCTGGCCCACTGTGAATGTGATGAAAGAAATAAAAGCTGAAATAAATCATCCTCTCTACTATTATTATGACATTTCACATTCTTAAAATAAAGTGGTGATCCTAACTTACCTAAGACCGGGAATTTTTACTTTGATTAAATGTCAGGAATTGTGAAAAACTGAGTTTAAAAGTATTTGGCTAAGGTGTATGTAAACTTCCAACTTCAACTGTATGTATAACAATGCAAGGTTCATTTAACAATAAAATAAGACTAAATGCATTTAAAATTGTAAGCATGTTAATGCCTGAAATCTGTAATCTTGTTGTAGATCACCAAGTTATGATTCTACTGTGTGACTGTGACATCCAGGCACGACTGCTAGCATGAAAAACTCATATTTTCCATTGGTAAGAAATAGTAATTAATGCCACAAAGTAAGCTATCATGTGCATATATCAGCACATTAACCTCTTAATTTTACAGAAAGTATAATTACTAATCTGAGAAGGTACTAAACATTAAATGTTTTTTTTATAGATTTGAAATTGGCCACTAGTGGGAACTTACATAGAACTGTCAATAACAATAATAGAATCAAACTGTTATGGATATAACAACCAGATGAATTAGTTGAATGCAAAGATGGATGTGTGTTTAATGGGTATGTGGGCTTAATAGTTACGCTTACCTTTTTGTGTTTAAGTGTGTCCTTTGTAATGGAATACACTACATGACCAAAACTGCTCTTCAAACATCTCATTCCAAAATTATGGGCATTAATATGGTGTTGGTCCACCCTTTGCTGCTATAAGAGCCTCCACTCTTCTGGGAAGCCTTTCTACTAGATGTTGAAACATTGCTGCGGGGACTTGCTTCCATTCAGCCACGAGCATTATTGAGGTCGGGTACTGATGTTGGGCGATTAGGCCTGCAGTCGCCATTCCAATTCATCCCAAAGGTGTTTGATGGAGTTGAGGTCAGGACTCTGTGCAGGCCAGTGAAGTTCTTCCACACCGATCTCGACAAACAATTTCTGTATGGACCTCACTTTGTGCACAGGGGCATTGTCATGCTGAAACAGGAAAGGGCCTTTCCCGAACTGTTGCCTCAACAATGGCAACAGTTCTGGAAAGATTTCTAATGAAATCCAGAAAGAACAAAATCCTGTCCTCAAACATTTACAGTGTATGTAGTCATCATCATCATCATCATCATCCTCCTTCACCATTTTGGATGTATTTATTTTCTCCTTTTTTTCCTTTTTTCTGTGTATTTTGTTCAGAAAATAACATTGTATGCTGTTGGGTTAAGATTTCCCTTCACTGGAATTAAGGGGCCTTGCCCAAACCATGAACAACAGCCCCAGATCATTATTCCTCCTCCACCAAACTTTACAGTGGACACTATGCATTCGGGCAGGTAGCGTTCTCCTGGCATACGCCAAACCCAGATTCGTCCGTCGGACTGCCAGATGGTGAAGCGTGATTTATGACTGACAATAATGTTTCCACTGCTCCAGAGTCGAATGGCAGTGAGGATAACACCATTCTGGCCAACGCTTGTGTGGCCTACCACTTTGCAGCGGAGCCGTTGTTGCTCCTTGACGTTTCCACTTCACAATAACAGCACTTACAATTGACCGGGGCAGTTCTAGCAGGGCAGAAATTTGAGGAACTGTCCTGTTGGAAAGGTGGCATCCTCTGACGGTGCCATGTTGAATGTCACTGAGCTCTTCAGTAAGGCCATTCTACAGCCAATATTTGTCTATGGAGATTGCATGGCTGTGTGCTCGATTTTATACACCTGTCAGCAATGGGTGTGGCTGAAATAGCAGAATCCACTCGTTTGAAGGGGTGTCCACATATTCTTCTATATATAGTGTATGTGGGGCGGCAGGGTAGCCTAGTGGTTAGAGCATTGGACTAGTAACCGGAAGGTTGCAAGTTCAAACCCCTGAGCTGACAAGGTAATCTGTCGTTCTTAACTGACTTGCCTAGTTAAATAAAGGTAAAAAAAATGTGCAACAGCTATGCTGTGTGTTAATAGCACCAGACTCGCTCTGGTCTGTGTGGCATGGGTTGATGATAAGGCCTGATTGTGTGGCAGTCACACGAGCCTCGGAGCAGACCGGTTCGCCTTGGAGTAGACGACTGGTGGGTTTGAGAAGGGTAGGTGAATGCACTGATAGTGGGCCTCTTTAAATAAATGTTGCAGGCATGGGGATGGAGGGATGTGGAGGTCTGAGGCACGCAGGGGATATCCTGCTGTCTGCGGCATACATGACTCACTAAATACATGCTGCGCAGACCTATCAGGGGCAAGGATATAGGTCACGTGATGCAGTGTGTCGCTCTGGCAGCGTGATCACATAGGACCTCTCTCGGTCTTCCTCTTTCGTTCTTGCTCGCTCTCTCTCTCTTTCTTTCTCTTTCCAGCTCGTCACTGTCCCTGCAAATCTAGGACATTGGATAAAGAGGGAATGGAGAAAGATAGAAAGAGAACTAGTCCCGCCTTGCTGCACTAAGCATACTGGCACGATGGAGGACCAAGGCCTGTTCCTGGGCCTGCTGCTAACTAGTGACAAGTGATTGAGATGTATCAGCAAATGGACCCCTTTCACTTGTTTATCTCTGGTTACACTGGAGCCGGAGGTGTGCTCGGCATGGGCCGGCTGGTCGCCTAGAGAGGCACAGCTCCTCTGTCATGGGGAAAGATAAGGAGCGGGGGTTTGGTTTCTCATCTGGCACGACGGCCAACGGATCGTCTTTGAGACCAGCGGCTAGGGTTCCTCTGGCCCTGTGGAAGGTCTGGTTTATCAGGAGGAAGGGGGGAGAGAGGGGTTACTGTTAAACTACGGCGTGGCTCTCTGGGATTGGGCCCCTTCTCTGTCGAAGAGGTTATCAGTTCACAGACAAGACCGACACACACAAACACACATCACTTCAGGAAGTATCTCGCTGACTTCCTGTATTTTCTGTTGGTTTAACAAGCCATAAATAGACATGGGGTGATTTGCACAAGAAGACACGTTTCTGCTAAATAATGTGTTTGCATCCACCATGTGATTCACGGCTGCAAAACAGCCCCATTGACTTATCAATGTGTCCACATAATGCATAACACCAATACATACATAACATTCCATTGAGTGTGATCTGAAAGCGGAGTGTCCCCACTCACACATTTGAACAATGGCCAAGTGTCCTGTGATTGTGTGTTGCAGCCGTTTGCACAACGGTGTTGTCTCCAGCCCAAAGATACTGCCAAGATGCCAGAGAGCGCGTGGAAGCTGGTCTTCTATACCATGTCCTGGTCCTACAGCACCTACCTGCTCTTCTTCACCAACTACACCTTCTTCCACGACCCGCCCTCCGCATTCTATGGTAAGACGTAGTACATGAAACCAGGTTAATAAAAAAGAAAGCTGTGCACTTGATGTATTGGTAGGTCGACCTAAAATAGTCAATAGTCTCTTTTTCTACCAATGACTACAGTTAAAGCAACGACAACACAAGCAGAGGTCTGCTTGCTTCATAGTGACCTTTTAACCTGCTCTTTATCTTACTAATAACTGCAGGTATTCAGCTATAATAACCTCAAAACAAAAGCACCTGTAAGTATTTAAGAAGAGAAGGTCTGCACTCTTCCAAGTTACTTCCCTTCTTCCACTAATAACTCCAGTTAATTAACTATAGCAAACTCAAGAACGAATGCTTACGGAACTGTAACCAAAGCATTGCGACCTTCAAAGCATTGTCCTATAGAACCCTCCAGATGCTTCTTTTACGAGTATTCAAATAGAAGCCACATTTGTGTTTTATATTTGCATTTTGTGTCTGAACTGACCATATGGCGTGTCTCTACTCTAACCATTGCCCTGAACAATCCGCCTTCATTCTTTTATCTATCATTTATGGCACTCCTTCCTTCCGATTCTCATCAGACTTTCAGGTGTCAGTCGGTGCTTGGGCTCGTTTCTATCTCCCTTTCCTCGAATGAGGCGATCCGTTGTTCTTTTAAAGGCCCTCCACTTTTCTAATAGCTGTCACGCACATTGAGAGTAAACATTCAACCTGCTCAGGCTAATGTGGCTCTGCTTTTAGTTCTCCGAGAGAGCGAGACTTTAGCTCTTGTAGAAAGAGAGAGAGGGGAAGGGGGAGAGAGAGAGGCTCCTATTCCTGGAGCACTCTAATATCTCTTGCCACCATGTTTTCAATGTTTAATGATGGAACTTCCGATCAATAAACATTACGGCCTGTAACCTCATCTCATGGAGTCAAAAGATGCCCCAATCTTTCCAAGAAAAAGTTTCCGTTTACAATACCCTTAAGGCCTTCAGGGAGCGATGATGATGATGATAGCCCCTGGTCCTCACATGCCTGGAAAACCTGACACCCTTGCAGCTCCCACCTCAGGTGGGAAGTCACCTAGTATAACTCTGGAAGTCACCTAGTATAACCAAACAGAACAGCTGCCCCCTTCAGAACCAAAAACAAACACTTCTTGTAAACTTCTACTAGATAGACTGTATATACAGCACCAGGGGCCACTCATTCAGCACCACTCATTCAAGGGTTTTTCTTTATTTTTACTATTTTCTACATTGTCGAATAATAGGGAAGACATCAAAACTATGAAATGACACACATGGAATCATGTAGTAACCAAAAAAAGTGTTAAACAAATCAAAATATATTTTATATTTGTGATTCTTCAAAGTAGCCACTCTTTGCCTTTTTGTACAGTCCTGGCATTCTCTCAACATTCTCTTTCCTTCACTCTACAGTCCAACTCATCCCAAACTACAGTGGGGCAAAAAGGTATTTAGTCAGCCACCAATTGTGCAAGTTCTCCCACTTAAAAAGATGAGAGAGGCCTGTAATTTTCATCATAGGTACACCACTTTCTGGTGTCCTTTGACAGCTCTTTGGTCTTGGCCATAGAGGAGTTTGGAGTGTGACTGTTTGAGGTTGTGGACAGGTGTCTTTTATACTGATAACAAGTTTAAAAGGTGCCATAAATACAGGTAACGAGTGGAGGAAAGAGGAGCCTCTTAAAGAAGAAGTTACAGGTCTGTGAGAGCCAGAAATCTAGCTTGTTTGTAGGTGACCAAATACTTATTTTCCACCATAATTTGCAAATAAATTCATTATAAATAATAAATTATAAAATTTAATTTTAATTTATTTATAATAAATTATAAATCCTACAATGTGATTTTCTGGATTTTTTTATTTTCATTTTGTCTGTCATAGTTGAAGTGTACCTATGATGAAAATTACAGGCCTCTCTCATCTTTTTAAGTGGGAGAACTTGCACAATTGGTGGCTGACTAAATACTTTTTTGCCCCACTGTATTTCAATTGGGTTGAGGTTGGGTGATTGTGGAGGCCAGGTAAACTGATGCAACACTCCATCACTCTCCTTTTAGGTCAAGTAGCCCTTACACATCCTGGAGGTGTGTTGGGTCATTGTCCTGTTGAAAAACAAATGACAGTCTCATTAAGCACAAACCAGATGGGATGGTGTATCGCTGCAGAATGCTGTGGTAGCCATGCTGGTTAGGTGTGCCTTGAATTCTAAATAAATCACAGTGTCACTAGCAAAGCACCATCACACCTCCTCCTCCATGCTTCACGGTGCAGAGATCATCACACATGCAGAGATCATCCGTTCACCTACTCTGAGCAGTTGGAACCAAAAATCTCAAATTTGGACTCATCAGACCAAAGTACAGACTTCCATCGGTCTAATGTCCATTGCTTGTGTTTCTTGGCCCAAGCAAGTCACTTGTTCTTATTAGTGTCCTTTAGTAGTGGTTTCTTTTCAGCAATTCAACCACGAAGGCCTGATTTACAGTCTCCTCTGAATAGTTGATGTTGAGATGTGTCTATTACTTAAACTCTGTGAAGCATTTATTTGGGCTACAATCTGAGGCTGGTAACTCTAGTGAACTTATCCTCTGCAGCAGAGGTAACTCTGGGTCTTCCTTTCCTGTGGCGGTCCTCACGAGAGCCAGTTTCACCATAGCGCTTGATGTTGTTTGCGACCGCACTTGAAGAAACTTTCAAAGTTCTTGACATTTTCCGGATTGACTGAACTTCATGTCTTAAGGTAATGATGGACGGTTGTTTCTCTTTACTTATTTGAGCTGTTCTTGCCATAATATGGACTTGGTATTTTACCAAATAGGGCTATCTTCTGTATTCCACCCCTACCTTGTCAAAAAAAATGAAGCTGGTTGAGAGAATGCCAAGAGTATGCAAAGCTGTCATCAAGGCAAAGAAAGGGTAGCTAGTTTGAATAATCTCAAATATAAAATATATTTTGTTTTGTTTAACACTTTTTTGGTTACTACATGATTCCATATGTGTTATTTCATAGTTTTGATGTCTTCACTATTATTCTACAATGTAGGAAATGGTAAAAAATTAAGAAGAATCCTTGAATGAGTAGTAGGTGTGTCCAAACTTTTGATTCTATGTGTGTGTGTGTGTGTGTGTGTGTGTGTGTGTGTGTGTGTGTGTGTGTGTGTGTGTGTGTGTGTGTGTGTGTGTGTGTGTGTGTGGGTGTGTGTGTGTGTGGGTGGGTGGGTGTATGTGTACATGTTTGCCAGTGTGCTAATTGTGTTTGTCTGTGCCAGCATGCATGTTTGTGTGTGTACATATGTGTGTGAGCGAGCATGTTTTTGTCTGTGCCAGTGTGCATATTCATGTCAGAGTGTGTGTGTCAATATGCACATGTTGGTGCTTATACATTATGTGTGTGTTGGTTCCTATGTAGTTCCTCCAGGCCTCTCCTCTAACCCTCAGTGTCTCTCGCTCTCTATGTCTTCTCCCCCTTCCAGACTGGAAGAGTGGCATGACGGTACCCACGGACATCGCCATCGCCTACCTGATCCAAGGCAGTTTCTACGGACACTCCATCTACGCCACGGTCTACATGGATGACTGGAGGAAGGATTCTACCGTCATGGTGGTGCACCACGTTGTCACTCTGGCCCTCATCACCTTCTCCTACGCTTTCAGGTAGCTAACCACACCCTGCCTGGTGGCCCCAAGTTTGGGAAACGCTGCCGTCATGCTGTGTAATCTTACTGCCTGTCATATAAAATGTATTGAATACTGGCTAAATTTCCACGTAGCAATAGTTGTAAATGATAGATGTAGGTCAAGGTTTATTTTTATGTTATGTCAATTTGTGGAATCGGAACAGTGATTTGTCATAGTGTAAAAAGGCTCTAGGTTATTTGATGTTGGAAACATGTTTTCCGTGTTATTTGATGACCGTTAGACTGTCACTCTGTTTCAAACTGTATTTGTTTTAAAGTCAGTCGGTGTCACCCCCTGGCTGTCACATTGTATCTTCTAGCTATCCGTACAGCTGTGTTCCTGGCTAATATTGTTTGTGTACCGATGTTGTGCTCCCCACTGCTCTCTCCTTTCAGATTCCACAGCATTGGGTTACTGGTGCTGTTCCTCCACGACATCAATGACATCCAGCTGGAGTTCACCAAGCTCAACGTCTACTTCAAGACCCGGGGAGGGGACTACTACCTCATCCACGACATCTTGTCCAACATGGGCTCTGTCAGCTTCAGCATCACCTGGTGAGGAGAGAGAAGACACACTCAGACAAGCACACACGCATGCATGAAAAAATACTACAGTTTACTATAGAATACAACAGTACTTAGTATAGAATTCTATAGTAAACTGTAGTATACTGTAGAATACTATACTACGCACGGTAGTATCCCTGGATCATGTGTATTACTTGTAGTAAATTCTACAGAATTATCTGGGGGAAAAAAATACTACAGTAATTTCCTCAAAAAACACTACCGTCTGCAAAAGCACAACCCTTTTTAAACTATAGTAAATAATACAGTATTTCATTTTCATATACCCTGCCCATTCCCCTCCCCCATATTGCAATTTGTGCCACAGTATATTTACTACACTATTAATACTATAAAGTTCACTTTAAATTGTACTGTATACTACAGTAAATACTACAGTAAATACAGTCTGCAAAAACACTACAGTGAATACTATAGTCTTTACGGTGCATTCTGGAAGTATTCAGATCCCCTTGACTTTTTCCACATTTTGTTACATTACACCTGTATTCTAAAATGGATTAAATTAATGTTTTTCCTCATCAATCTACACACAATACCACATAATGACAATGTGAACACAGGTTTGTAGAAATGTTTGCATATTTATGAAAATGTTAAACAGAAATACCTTATTTACATAAGTATTTAGACCCTTTGCTATGAGACTCGAAATTGATCTCAAGTGCATCCTGATTCAATTGATCATCCTTAATATGTTTCTACAACTTGATTGGAGTCAATTCAATTGATTGGACATGATTTGGAAAGGCACGCACTATATAAGGTCCCACAGTTGACAGTGCATGTCAGAGCAAAAAACAAGCCATGAGTTCGAAGGATTGTCCGTAGAGAGCTGTGAGACAGGATTGTGTCGATGCACAGATCTGGGGAAGAGTACCAAAACATTTCTGCCTCGTTGAAGTTCCCCAAGAACACAGTGGCCTCCATCATTTTTAAATGGAAGAAGCTTGGAACCATCAAAACTCTTCCTAGAGCTGGCCGGCCTGGCAAACCAGAGCAATCGGAGGAGAAGGGCCTTTGTCATGGAGGTGATCAAGAACCCGATAGAGCTCCAGAGTTCCTCTGTGGAGATGGGAGATCTCTGCAGCACTACACCAATCAGGCCTTTATGGTAGAGTGGCCAGACGTAAGCCACTCCTCAGTAAAAGACAGCCCATTTGGAGTTTGCCAAAAGGCACCTAAAGACTCTTAGACCATGAGAAACAAGATTTTATTGTCTAATGAAACCAAGATTGAACTCTTTGGCCTGAATGCCAAGCGTCATGTCTTGTGAAAACCTGGCACCATCCCTACAGTGAAGCGTGGTGGCAGGATCATACAGTGAAGCGTGGTGGCAGGATCATACAGTGAAGCGTGGTGGCAGGATCATACAGTGAAGCTCGTTGTGCAGGATCATACAGTGAAGCGTGGTGGCAGGATCATACAGTGAAGCGTGGTGGCAGGATCATACAGTGAAGCGTGGTGGCAGGATCATACTGTGGGGATGTTTTTCAGCGGCAGGGACTGGGAGACTAATCATGGTCTAACTGGTAGAAGTTTGTTTCTCTTTGCTTTTTTGAGCTGTTCGTGCCATAATATGCTGAATATCCATGATTACAGTTAGACTGTAATAACAGCACCAGTCAAAAGTTTGGACACCTTCCAATTCAAGGGTTTTTCTTTATTTGTACTATTTTCTACATTGTAGAATAGTAGTGAAGACATCAAAACAATGAAATCAATATGGAATTATGTACAGTAGTGTCCAAAAAAGTGTTAAACAAATCAAAATATATTTGTGATTTGATTTGATCGAGGGACAGATGAACGGAGCAAAGTACAGAGAAAATCCTTGATGAAAACCTGCTCCAGAGCGCTCAGACTGGGGAAAAGGTTCACCTTGCAACAGGACAATGACCCTAAGCACACAGCCAAGACAACGCGGGAGTGGCTTCGGGACAAGTCTTTGAATGTCCTTGAGTGGCCCAGTCAGAGCCCGGACTTGAACCCTATCTAACATCTCTGGAGAGACCTGAAAATAGTTGTGCAGCGACGCTTCCCATCCAACCTGACAGAGCTTGAGAGGATCCGCAGAGAAGAATGGGAGAAACTCCCCAAATACAAGTGTGCCAAGTTTGTAGCATCATATCCAAGAAGACTCAAGGCTGTAATCGCTGCCAAAGGTGCTTCAAAAAAGGGTCTGAATACTTATGTAAATGTGGTCTGAATACTTATGTAAATGTGATATTTCAATATTATTATTTTTTTAATACATAAAAAAAAAAATCTTAACCTGTTTTTGCTTTGTCATTATGGGGTATTGTGTGTAGATTGATGACAGGGGAAAAAAAAAAATATTTTAGAATAAGGCTGTCACTAAATGTGGAAAAGGTCTAGGGGTCTGAATACTTTCTGAATGCACTGTATACCATAGTAAACTATAGTATTTTTTTATGTGGGACACACACATACACACACACACACCTGTCCTGAGAGGTCACAAGGGTGTTTGAAGCCCTGGACAATGCTCGTCTTTGTCCCCTAATTCATCAGAGTAATACTGCTCCTCTGTGTCCCACCTCTGTGCAGGTTTTGGTTCCGTCTCTACTGGTTCCCTCTGAAGGTTCTGTACGCTACCTGTGTGTCCAGCCTCCAGTCCGTCCCAAACATACCCTTCTATTTCTTCTTCAACAGCCTCCTCTTGACACTCCTCTGCATGAATATCTACTGGTTTCTGGCAAGTATTGGACCTCCGTCTGCAGCAGGTCATAGGTCACACGCTGTACTGAAGCTCATTTATCAGATGCTTGGTTAAACAAGCCTAATCTAATTCAGAGAGGGTGTTCACTCACAGATCTACAGTGAGGGAAAAAAGTATTTGATCCCCTTCTGATTTTTCACGTTTGCTCACTGACAAAGAAATGATCAGTCTATAATTTTAATGGTAGGTTAATTTGAACAGTGAGAGACAGAATAACAACAACACAATCCAGAAAAACGCATGTCAACAATGTTATAAATTAATTTTAATTTTAATGAGGGAAATAAGTATTTGACCCCCTCTTAATTAGAAAGATTTCTGGCTCCCAGGTGTCTTTTATACAGGTAACGAGCTGAGATTAGGAGCACACTCTTAAAGGGAGTGCTCCTAATCTCAGTTTGTTACCTGTATAAAAGACACCTGTCCACAGAAGCAATCAATCAATCAGATTCAAAACTCTCCACCATGGCCAAGACCAAAGAGCTCTCCAAGGATGTCAGGGACAAGATTGTAGACCTACACAAGGCTGGAATGGGCTACAAGTCCATCGCCAAGCAGCTTGGTGAGAAGGTGACAACAGTTGGTGCTATTATTCGCAAATGGAAGAAACACAAAAGAACTGTCAATCTCCCTCGGCCTTGGGCTCCATGCAAGATCTTACCTCGTGGAGTTGCAATGATCATGAGAACGGTGAGGAATCAGCCCAAAACTACACGGGAGGATCTTGTCAATGATCTCAAGGCAGCTGGGACCATAGTCACCAAGAAAACAATTGGTAACACACTACACCGTGAAGGACTGAAATCCTGCAGCGCCCGCAAGGTCCCCCTGCTCAAGAAAGCACATATTCATGCCCATCTGAAGTTTGCCAATGAACATCTGAATGATTCAGAGGACAACTGGGTGAAAGTGTTGTGGTCAGATGAGACCAAAATGGAGCTTTTGGCATCAACTCAACTCTCCGTGATTGGAGGAGGAGGAATGCTGCCTATGACCCCAATAACACCATCCCCACCATCAAACATGGAGGTGGAAACATTATGCTTTGGGGGTGTTTTTCTGCTGAGGGGACAGGACAACTTCACCGCATCAAAGGGACGATGGACGGTGCCATGTGCCGTCGAACCTCCTTCCCTCAGCCAGGGCATTGAAAATGGGTCATGGATGGGTATTCCAGCATGACAATGACCCGAAACACACGGCCAAGGCAACAAAGGAGTGGCTCAAGAAGAAGCACATTAAGGTCCTGGAGTGGCCAGTCTCCAGACCTTAATCCCATAGAAAATCTGTGGAGGGAGCTGAAGGTTCGAGTTGCCAAACGTCAGTCTCAGAACCTTAATGACTTGGAGAAGATCTGCAAAGAGGAGTGGGACAAAATCCCTCCTGAGATGTGTGCAAACCTGGTGGCCAACTACAAGAAACGTCTGACCTCTGTGATTGCCACAAGGGTTTTGCCACCATGTACTAAGTAATGTTTTGCAGAGGGGTCAAATACTTATTTCCCTCATTAAAATGCATATCAATTTCTAACATTTTTGACATGCGTTTTTCTGGATTTTTTTGTTGATATTCTGTCTCTCACTGTTCAAAAAAACTTACCATTAAAATTATAGACGGATCATGTCTTTGTCAGTGGGCACACTTACAAAATCAGCAGGGGATCAAATACTTTTTTCCCTCACTTTATGTTCCCAAGAGGTGAATGGCATGACAGTTCTATGACCATTGCCTGTTCTTCTTTGTTCCTATTAGACTCTGTTAGGGGTTGATACAAGCATTAGAACAAAACTGTACTATGTGACATCAGACATCTCTCCCTTCTTTAACCCCTGAACCCCCCCCCCCCCCCAGTTCATAGTGGCGTTTGTAGCGAAGGTCCTGACGGGGCAGATGAAGGATGTGAAAGACCTGAGGGAGTACGAGGGTGAGGAGGGAGCTCAGAGGGCTGCAGCCCTGCTCGCGGCCCAGCAGCAGCTGCAGAGTGAAGATGCAGGACATCTCAACAACTCTGCTGAAGGGTGAGGAAACACAAAGTTACACACACTACTTTACCATGTTGCATTCAACCGGTGTATATGAATCACCAGATTGCGTGTATTATAGTATACATTACCATGAATGTTTTACTGTACTGAAGTAATGTCACAATCATACACTATACAGAAACTTCATCTCCAGAGGAGATGATCATTTTAAAAACATCCAGAGAGGTCAGGCAAACATTAAGAGAGAATGGCCCCTTGGCCTCAGATGACTCAGTAAATGAAATGACAATTCTTTGAACCCCATGTGTGTCCATAGCTGTCCCAAACCACAATGCCTAATCCCTACTGATTTACCAAAGCAAACCACACCAAGCCAAAAATCCTCTGCTGAGCCAGCCCTCACAACAACCGCTTAATCCCACTCTTTACTACAGCCCGGTCCAACCAAAAAAAAACAGTTTAATCTCTTCCTCTCGCCCCGGTCCCTTCGTATATGGATTCTGCACCATATAAGGGCAAGAGGCTAGGCTAGGGGAAGGAAGTACGGGTTGTTGGACTAGCTCGACCTGTATACTTAGAAAAAGGGTTCCAAAGGGTTTTACCTGGAACCATAAATTGTTCTTCAAAGGGTTCTCCTATGCGGATAGCCGAAGAACCCTTTTCGAGTGTAGACAACCATTCATCACACTGTAAACCTCATGCCTAAAACAAACCCTTTCCAAGCAACCCCTATGCCCTTCAGTGCATGCAGATCTGAAATAGCCAGCTACATTATGTGTGATCAATATGGCAGACTACAGTCGGGGGGAAAAAGTGTCTGCTTTTGTAATGAACGAGCCCCATGCAAAGATGAACATTGCTGTTCTGGTACATCCTTGGGTGTCGCGGTCCTCTTTCTTCTTGGGATTCTACTTAACATTCTTATTGCCATCCACCACACCGATGTTAAATATTATATCACGCCATGCTCCAGTGAGCTCTCCCCTTGAGGAAGTGCCTCTGCTATGACATGACACACGTGGATCTGTTCCCAGTCCTCTTGTAACCCCAGTAACCTGTGCTCTGTCAGACCGCCCAGTATGACGTCAGAGCTGCAGCGAGTAGCCTTGTCTTTTGTAACACACAGATAGACAGGATCAAAGCGCTGTACTTATTATTGAGGTGTGATTACGCGGTTACAGCCTGACCCACCCCTTATCTGGCGCCCTTGAACACCGGTGATATCCTTTTGGTTTTACCATGCGTATAAATAGCGGATCACCTTTCCGCTGGCTGACAGTTGGTCCTTTTTTTTTCTCTCTCCTCTCCTTTCTTCTCACAGGAAACACGTGCAGAACGGGATCACCAAGGAGAAGCACCTGTAGAGGCCTCTCTAGTTCCACCTTCTGGCACGACCTAGATTGTTTCAGACTTAGCTCTAAGTGACTCTCGGGTCTCGCGAAAAGGATGAAAAAACAATTGATCATTTTTATTTCCGTTTTTTTTTTTTTTTCATCGTGTTCTATAGATTTTTAAATTTTATTATATCGCTGTGAATGTTATTTAAGGTGACATTTGTCTTATATTAACATTACGTTTGAAGAAAAAAAAAAGTGAGTTTCGGGAATGTTCTCTCGTGTAGCCTACCAGGACGTTTAGAATTAGTGTCATCTCTAACGAACACTCACCAGACAAGGTTAAGCTAGTGATGTTTAGGTATCTAGTCTAGACCTATGCAAACTAGATAACGTGCACACGTTAGAGGACTAAAGCGCGCTCACACAGTAACCATGTCAAAGGTCATCTCTAGTATAGAGAGACCTGTCTTTTTAAAGAGCATTCCTCTTAGAAGCGTAGTGGCTAATTTAGTTTTTACCTCTTATCCCAGGAGTAAAGGCTAAAATACTAAAGGGAAGTATTACATCATGTCACTACCGCGGGTGTGAGAGAGTGCATGTAATTGGCTGGCTTTGTTTTACCAACGTGTATTGATTTTCATATCATTGCACATACTGAACACAGCCATTACCACAGCCTGACCTGCATTATTTGAAGAGCCACGTCAGTGTAGTATTGATGTCTTGCAAATGTGAATTACTCGTGTTCAGATTTTTAAAGGAAACATAAACCTTTCAACTTTTTTTTGCCGTCGATAAATACGCATAAGAAATATTGCTTGCATTCCTGTATCGAAAATGTATTCACATTTTCTGTTTTTATAGCATCTGTTGTTGCACTGAAATGAAGGCATACAAGCTAATAGCTGGTTAATGACAGCTGATATACACTACCAGTCAAAAGTTTGGACACACTTACACATTCCAGGTTTTTTATTTATTTTTTCTACATTGTAAAATCATAGTGAACACATCAAAACTATGAAATAACAGATGGAATCACGTAGTAACCAAATAAGTGTTAAAAATATTTTATATTTGAGATTCTTTAAAGTAGCCAACCTTTGCCTTGTTGACAGTTTTGCACACTATTGGCAGTCTCTCAACCAGCTTCATGAGGTAGTCACCTGAAATGCATTTCAATTAACAGGTGTGCCTTGTTAAAAATACATTTGTGGAATTTCTTTCCTCCTTAATGCATTTGAGCCATTCAGTGACAAGGTAGGGTTGGTATACAGAAGATAGCCCTATTTGGTAAAAGACAAAGTCCATATTATGACAAGAACAGCTCAAATAAGCAAAGAGAAACAACAGTCCAACATTACTGACATGGTCAGTCAATCTGGAAAATTTCAAGAACTTTGAAAGTTTCTTCAAATGCAGTTTTTAATAACCATTAAGCGCTATGATGAAACTGGCTATCACGAGGACCGCCACAGGAAAGGGATAAGTTCATTAGAGTTACCAGCGTCAGAAATTTCAGCTCAAATGAATGCTTCACTGAGTTCAAGTAACAGACATCTCAACATCAACTGTTCAGAGGAGACTGCGTGAATCAGGCTTTCATGGTCTAATTGCTGCAAAAGAAACCACTACTAAAGGACACCAATAAGAAGAGACTTGACTGGGCCAAGAAACACGAGCAACGGACATTAGCCTGTGCTTTGGTCTGATGCGTCTGAATTTTAGATTTTTGGTTCCAACTGCTGTGTCTTTGTAAGATGCAGAATATGTGAACGGATGATCTCTGCATGTGTGGTTCTCACCATGAAGAATGGAGGAGGAGGTGTGATGGCATGGGGTGCTTTGCTGATGACCCGGTCAGTGATTTATTTAGAATTCAAGGCACACTTAACCACCTCATTCTGCAGCGATACGCCATCCCATCTGGTTTTTGCCTAGTGGGATTATCATTTTTTTTTCAACAGGACAGTGACCCAACAGACCTCCAGGCTGTGTAAGGGCCATTTGAGCAAGGAGAGTGATGGAGTGCTGCATCAGATGACCTGGCCTTCTCAATCACTTGACCTCAACCCAATTGAGATGGTTTGGGATGAATTAGGCTGCAGACTGAAGGAAAAGCATCCAACAAGTGCTGAGCATATGTGGGAACTCCTTCAAGACTGTTGGAAAAGCATTCCAGGTGAAGCTGGTTGAGAGAATGCCAAGTGTGCAAAGCTGTCATCAAAGCAAAGGGTGGCTACTTTGAAGAATCTCACATTTTTTGGTTACTACATGATTCTATGTGTTATTTCATAGTTTTGATGTATTCTCTATTATTCTACAATGTAGAAAATAGTAAAAATAAAATAAAACATTTGAATGAGTAGCTGTGTCCAAACTTTTGACTGGTACTGTAGCTGAAATCGATTGATTGGGTTGAGCATCAACCTTATGATTTCGTTAAAGAAATGGATTTGACTCATCTTAATAACCAATATGTTGGCAGTTCACAGAAAGCAAAGGGCCCTTGTCTAAAAGAAGATAAAAATCAAATATAAAAAAAACATATGCACATATGATATTCAGGAATGCATGACACTGGAATGGTTTTTGGAATGTGCTATGAAGTCATTTTTTAATAACACAAATGAAGAAAGAACTACATAATCGTATCCTTTATCAATGTGCAGAACTCATCTTAAAAAAAGTGAAGTCATTCAAGCAGACAACACCACAGTCCAAAAGGTTTGGTATCCTCTTTGCATTTGGAACGTGCTCCTGGTTGTGTGTGCCTGTGTGCTGCAAATCTCCAGTTTTTTTCTTTGCTGTGACTTAGAGGGGGTGCTGTCCTTTATGATCAAATTCAAGCTCTTTCGTTATGATGAACAGGATGCTTGTGCTGGAACAGTCCACAGATGTGGGCAGGTAGAAGTGTTCATAGTTGTGGTCTTTCAGTCCCCAGCTACCACTAGTGCCAGTGCCCAGGATAACCTAGCTTTTGATTTTACATTCAAACATTGTCATTATTATTCTTTTTTTTTTTTTTTTTAATTGCTGCTGTTTCTGAGAACACTGTTTTGTAATCCAGTCGTTTCCCTTTTCCTGTGTATGCATCTGTTAATTGTTAGGTACACATGATGAGGTGCCCTGATTTCTCCCGTGGTACTGTCCACGAAGACGTGTGCACTTTTCCTCCACCTCGGCCCAGCTCTCTCCCGGTCTGTCCTCTCCACCAGACAAAAAACACCAACAACCTGATTGGCTTTGTGAGGTGAAACTACTCACAGCAAATTCACACAAAAAAAACTTAAGAGTAGCAGTCAGTCATTTTAAATTTAATTTCGAGGCAGATTTCGCTGTTCTTTTTGACCAGCATTGAATACAAAAAGTCCATCCACAGTTCAGGATGAAAATGTGAAAACATTTTGTGGAAGAAGTATTATTCTATGCATTTCCTTTTGATAGTTTAATGCTTTAAGAATGTGCCAAAAATATTGATCTTTATCACCGAGAAGTGTTCTGATGAGAGGCCTGGTTGAGACCTGAGTGGCTGGAGGAGAAAGGGGGAGGTTGTAGTGAATATGAAGGGCTTACACCACACAGGGGTTTCTTACAAATTGCACTTGTCATTTGTTTTGTTTATTAGGGGGGGGGGGGGAATTCAGGGAGAATTATCATTTGTAAGTAATCTGGGCACTTAAAGTTTCAATCTGACCACTTTCTAAATACAACCACTTGGGAATGACAGGCACTTACTCTTTTGTAATACATTTTTTAAATAATTACATTCAACCAGTGTTATTGTATCATGTTTTCCCTTAAGATAAAACATGTGAATCAAAAAAAAGAAACCTGCGTCTGACTTATTTCAACAAATTAATTTATTCTTTGTCATTTTCATTGCAAGAATCAAGTTTACGTGGACCAGGTAAAACAGTCGAGACAAAGGTAAATGTAGGTGTTGGACAAAAAGTCTTGAGAGTTCAAGTCAGTGCAGTTTAGCATAGTCTGCTTCAATAAATAAAAATGTAAATATATACCAGTTTTTTACCTTATGTTGCTCTGACTGCGAGAGCATTATGGGATTCCTACATGTGTGCTGTGGTTGGCATGCAGTATCACAAGCGTGGTCTCCTCTCCCCTCAAGATCAAAGACCGTATGGGATATAGATGAACACATTGACATTACCAGACTCCGTCCAATTTCATCTACCAACGTCTTGCCTTAAGACTTTAGTTGATGAGAGCAAGGGGGGATGTCAACGTGCTGTGTCTGCACATCGTGTTGCAATAGACATGTCCAGATAGAATCGTGTTGGGAGACTTTATTTAACTAGGCAAGTCAGTTAAGAACAAATTCTTATTTTCAATGATGGCCTAGGAACAGTGGGTTAACTGCCTGTTCTGGGGCAGAACGACAGATTTGTACCTTGTCAGCTTGGGGGTTTGAACTTGCAACTTCCGGTTGAACTTCCGGTTACTAGTCCAACACTCTAACCACTAGGCTACGCTGCCGCCCCAAACAGACTGTCTCAGTCTGTGACCTTACTGCAACATTGCATACATCTCTGATTAACATTTGTGGGAGGGGCATTTAAAATCAAAACTAAGTCAGTCGCATACTGTAGTAACACTAGTCTACAAAGGGGTGAAACCGAAAAAAATTAAATAAATTCCATTCTATAACCGTACTTACTCCAGTGATGGCAATGGGTAGTATGGGGGACAATTCATCATTCTAAATGCTTATTCATACATACAGTGCCTTCAGAAAGTATTCACACCCCTCGACTTTTTCCATATTGTGTTACAGCCTGAATAAAACATTTTATTAAATTGAGATTGTGTGTCACTGGCCTACACACAATACCCCATAATGTCAAAGTGGAATTATGCTTTTAGATATTTTTTACAAATGAATTACAAAAGAAAAGCTGTAATGTCTTGAGTCAGTAAGTATTCAACCCCTTTGTTATAGTAAGGCTAAATAAGTTCAGGAGTAAAAATGTGCTTATCAACAAGTCACATAAGTTGCATGGATTCACTCTGTGTGCAATAATAGTGGTTAACATGTAAGGTCCCTCAGTCGAGCAGTGAATTTCAACCACAAAGGCCAGGAAGGCTTTCCAAGGCCTCGCAAAGGGCACCAAGGGGTAAAAATAAAAAAGCAGACATTGCCTTTGAGCATAGTGAAATTATTACACTTTGGATGGTGTATCAATACACCCAGTCACTACAAAGATAAAAGCGTCCTTTCTAACTCAGTTACCGGAGGAAGCAAACGGCTTAGGGATTTCACCACGAGGCCAAGGGTGACTTTAAAACAGTTAGAGTTTAATGGCTGTGATAGGAGAAAACTGAGCATGGATCAACAACATTGTAGTTACACCACAATACTAATCTAAATGACAGAGTGAGTAGAAGGAAGCCTGTACACAATTTTTTTTTTAAATACTCCAATACTGCAAAAAAATGTGAGAAAGAAATTAACTAAGCGCTTTGTTTGGGGCAAATCCAACACATCACAGAGTACCACTCTTCATATTTTCAAGCATGGTGGTGGCTGCATCATGTTATGGGTATGCTTGTCATCTGCAAGGACTAGGGAGTTTTTAGGATAAAAATAAACAGATTAAAGCTAGGCACAGACTAAATCCTAGAGGAAAACCTGGTTCAGTCTGCTTTCCAACAAACATTGGGAGTCACAAGGCCAAATATAGACTGGAGTTGCTTATCAAGACGACATTGAATGTTCCTGAGTTGCCTAGTTACAGTTTTGACTTAAAGTCGTCTTGAAAATCTATGGCAAGACTTGAAAATTGCTGTCTAGTAATGATCAACAATCATCTTGACAGAGCTTGAAGAATTTTATAAAGAATAATGTGCAAATATTGTACAATCCAGGTGTGTAAAACTGACAGCTGTATTCACTGTCTAAGGTGATTCTAACATGTGACTCAGGGTTGTGCAAAAAAATTGCTACAAAATGTTAAAACATTTTTTCACTTTGTCATTATGGAGTATTGTGTGTAGATGGGTGAGATTTTTTTTTAATCCATTTTGAATTCAGGCTGTAACAACAAAATGTGGAATAAGTCAAGGTGTATGAATACTTTCTGAAAGCATTATTTAATTAGTTCATTGGGGTTAAAGAAAAAAATGAATCCTATAGAAAAATAAATCTAGTCAGGGTGACCAAATATATCAACCATCCATCCAAACAATATTACCAAGTCTCACTGCTACTCCTGCACACTCATGCTACTCCATAGCTGCCCAAGAAGACGACCCATTGTAGTTTGGCAAAATTCACACTAAAGGGCACTGAGGAGTGAGCTGTGTGTATAGAAATGTCCAATCTCACATCAACCCCTAGTACCTACTCCTTATGGAGAGGACTGGATAGGTATAAGCAAACTGGTGAAAATGTCACCTAGCCTATCTGAGCACAAGGTAACGCTATTACCATATTTCTAACACCTATCAAATTCTCTCAGATCATAGGGGAAAATAGGGTTTAGGGACTAGGAGTTGATGTGGGATTGGGCGTACGAGGAAATGTTTGACATCTGATTTCACGGGGACAGGAAGACCAGAGTGCATTCTAACTTGACAGCCAGGAACTGACTAGATGGCTAAACTTGGTAGAGAGAATGTGGAATTAAGGAATACCTAGGATAGGATAAAGTAATCCTTCTCACCCCCCCTTAAATGATTTAGATGCACTATTGTAAAGTGGCTGTTCCACTGGATGTCATAAGATGAATTCACCAATTTGTAAGTCGCTCTGGATAAGAGCGTCTGCCAAATGACGTAAATGTAAATGATTCAACACATTTCATTTCCAAAGAGGAACAAAGGACATAGATTGGGTGGTACAAAAAGAAAAAAAAGATGAGCTGCTTGGTCCGCCCCCGTTTTGTTACTGGCTCGAGCTCGTTGTCGGTGTGAGTGAGGAGTCTGAATGAGGAAGAGGAGTGTCTTAATGCTGCTTGGTCTTGGGTGTGGTGATTCTGCGCACCACACTGTAGAGAACCACAAAGTGCTGAAGAGAGAGAAAAATGTGAGAAAGACATTACCCAGCTAGCACATAATGTTCTGAGAACCATATATTTAAGAGCTTGTGAGAGCGTAGTTGTCCTATGGTTATTTTGCATACAACCTTTCCACAACCTTCTGGGAATGGTACAGGATACCCCGCTAGCACATAACGTTAACCACAGAACCATGTTTCTTAGGTGGGAATTTCAATACTTCAGCATAATGTTTGATATAGGTTTCCTCATGGTTCTATTTAAAGTAATGCTCTGAAATTGTTCAGAGAAAGTTAAAAAACAACGTTCTGTGGGAATTTCAGTACTTACTATTAAACAACGTTGAAAGAACGTTCTAAGAATGTTAAGACCATACATTTCATTCTCAACAAATCTCTATCTTGTTAAGTGTGGTCACGTGTGTTGGCCATGCCCACAAATTGGCCACACCTGATCTTAACCAGTGCTGTTTTACTTTGAAGTGGGTTTGTTTAAATACACAAAAATGAACAGCTAGCTCCATCTTGGTTGCGCAGTGCTCTAATTCCATGGACAGAGAACAGAAGATCATAGGTTTGAATCTCCCTGACGCCATGACACAAAAAGAAATGTGTTTGCATGATTAATGCCTAAGCAAATATATTTCCATATGTCTTATCTGTGCTAGGAGTTCAAAAGTTATACCAAAATAAGCTTGCAGTGTTATTAAAAGTTTTATTGAAACAATTTAATTACCTATAATTTCCATTTTCAGGGAACCATAGTAAAACATTCTCAAAACCTCCCTGCAACCTAAAAAGTAACATGCCCAGAACAGCCAAATGTTACCGGTCAGGAAACGTAATGCTTTGTTCCTAGAACCAATGGGAAACCACAACGTATGTTTCCATAACTTGCATGGAACCAAATGGGCTAGCTGAGTATTGTTAACCCCTTAAATAACCAGGTAAGCAGAACTCAGAAGAAAGCATTCATCTGATTTACAGCACTGACCGGGGTAGGAGTTGCAGGGTTAGGCTAGGTCAGCAGACTAATGACCATACACCAAAATAACATTAGTAGCCATCAGAATGCGGATGTTGTATCGATACATACCTGGATGGACAGATATATCACTCCGAGGTAAGCTGCGATGCAGAATGCCAGAAGCAGGTCAAAGATGGCTGGTTTCACCCTGTTAGGAAAGTGGATTTATAAAATGTCAAGTGTAAAAGGGAAAGAAAAAAACAGATACAAAAGCAAGCTGAAGAGGATTGAAATTAAAATCAAAAGGCTATTGGCTCTATTGCACTACAGCCATAACATCTACCTGTAAGCATTCATGGTCTGTTTGAGCTGATCGTAGAAGACAAACTCTGGGTCTCTGGGGAGGGGGGAGGGGGAGATTGCATTTGTCACTGTAACATCATCCATTTCTAAACCATACAGGTAATTTGTTCAATGAATAACAGTAAATAGAAATAGTGTAGAAAATCACATTCATCCCAGACTATTTGATCCTTCCAATTGATCTTGTACAATAAAAGGAGTGATTCTGTCACAGTTTTTGACCACCATGAGCACTCTTAGTAGTTCTGTGGTTCCTCCAAGGTAAACACGGCAGAACCACTAGCTGTGGCCAGTCTAGAGGACCATTGACACCCTGTATTAGCCATAACGCAGAGGTCAGTGACTGGTCACCTCTTGTCAGCCTTGACGTAGTGCCTGCGGACGTCCTTCAGGTACCGTCCCAGGTGGTACTCCAGGGTGCTGACCACACTGCTGTCCTTGTCCACCAGCTGGGCAGCCCGCGGCTGGGCTGTCAGCCAGTCCACCACCGACGACAGCTGCTCCTCCTGCATCTGCTGGCCATACAGGCAACACACACAGACACACACACTCATAATCAGTGGCGTATAGAACACACCTTGACACGCACTTGTCTTGTTAAGCACACACACACACACACAGGAACCCCGACTAACTGTCCATGCTATAACAGCTACACACTAACACTAGCCTAAGAGGACCACTGGTTGCCTACTGCTCAGGCCAAGCCTCAGGTCAAAGTCCTGGTGTGTATAGCAGCCTTTCAAAAAGGCTTGGTTAAGGTCATGTCAGACAGAGCCTCACAGGGAGGGGACAGTAGGGTCAAGCCACATTCAATCACTCACCATTTGTTCAGTGAAAATCTGTAGGTCACCTGGGGCACCCTGGACACATGAGAGAAAGAGCGAGAGCGGTCAAACCTGATGTGCAGGACAAAGAGCAACCCACACTGAACAAAAATATAAACGCAACATGTAAAGTGTTGGTCCCATGTTTCATGAGCTGAAATAAATGATCCCAGAAATGTTCCATACGCACAAGAAGCATAATTGAGCACAAATTGGTTTACATCCTTGTTAGTGAGCATTTCTCCCTCGCCAAGATAATCCACCTGACAGGTGTGGCATATCAAGAAGCTGATTAAAACAGCATGATCATTACACAGATGCACATTGTGCTGGAGACAATAAAAGGCCACTTTAAAATGTTCCGTTTTGTCACACAACACAATGCCACAGATGTCTCAAGTTGAGGGAGTGTGCAAATGGCATGCTGACTGCAGGAATGTCCACCAGAGCTGTTGCTAGAGAATAGAAGGTTAATTTCTCAACCCTAACATGCCTCTAACGTTTTAGAGAATTTGGCAGTACGTCCAACTGGCCTCACAACTGCAGACCCCTTGTAACCACACCAGCCCAGGACCTCCACCAGGACGACGCTGGGCCAATTGTGCGCTTCCCTATTGGTCTCCTAATCACGGCCGGTTGTGATACAGGCCGGAATGGAACCAGGGTCTGTAGTGATGCCTCTAGCAATGAGATGCAGTGCCTTAGACTGCTGCGCCACTCGGGAGCCCTCGACTCCCATGGCTGCACCCCTGCCCAGCCATTTGAAATCCATAGATTAGGGCCTAATGAATTTTATTTCAACTGACAGTTCCTTATATATGACCTGTGACCAAGTCAAATATTTTTTTGTTGCATGTTGCATGTTTTTGTTCAGTATAAATATCAAAAGCAACATGAAAACGTCCATCGACTTGCATGACGTGGCTTTCAATATTGAAAACGTGTATGGTGACGCTGACATGTTCTACATATCTTTACCTTCTCCGTGAGGTTGTAGATGACTCTGGCCAGCGACTCTGCAATCAGCTTTGTGTTTCTGCTGAGCTTTCTCAGATCCACATGAGGTCTGTAACAGTAAATCACAGTTCAATTATCCAGCAATCAAGAGCAGCTCAACTCTGCAACACACCGATGGAGAATGTGAGGGGAGCACAGACAGTCCACTCCACTGGGCGGGGAGGTGGGGTGGAGGGGTGGTGGCAATGAGAAGGTTGGGAGGACAGACGGTTCACTACAGCGGGACGAAGGGGCACAATCCCAAATCAACCCGGTAGCCCAGTGTTTCTCAACCTTTTATTTTATTCCAGGGGCCAGCAAGCCATGTTCCCATCTCCTTGAGGAACTGCTAACAATAAAACTAAACACAGTATTAGTAACAGCTCATACTCCGGCAAGCAACATCACTCCATCAGATGTTAAGCAACCTGGTACTAACTCCACCTTGCTGTGAGACAGATCTACAAAAAAAGTCCCACATCTACTCTCTGATCTAAGTCCCAAAGGCAGCAATGTGTGCAGGCTTTTGTTCAAGCCTAGCACTTACACACCTGATTCAATAGATCCTAATGAGCAGTTGATTCTTTGAATGAGGTGTGAAAGGTGAGCTGGGCCTAGGCAGGGGTTGGGGGTTGTGGATGGGGGGGGGTTTGGATGCTTGGTCTCTTGGTCGGACTGCAGTAATACACCCACCCAGCAGGGGGCTCTCCCGCTCCATGTTCAGAAGACACTGACCGCACGTCCATGATGCTGGAGCGCTGCACCTCGCGGTGGCTGTTGAGGTGGGACAGCGTGAAGGCCGGCAGCCGGCGGATCCCGAAGCGCTCGTGTTCCCACGCCAGTGTGTCGTCCGCCAGGTTTATCTTCTTGTGCACCATTGAGAACTTGACCTCTGGGTACTGGTTGGATGCTACCTAGGGGACGGGGTTTAGAGGGACAAAAAAACTTACAGTATGGAACTTTGAGTGTACATGTAATGTGCTTCGAGTGATCAATCAATCAATCAATATATATATATATATATCTATCATTATAAACTCGGCGGTTCGAGCTCTGAATGCTGATTGGCTGACAGCCGTGGTATATCAGACAGTATAACACGGGTATGACAAAACACTTATTTTTACTGCTCTAATAGTGTTGGTATGCACTTTATAATAGCAATAAGGCACCTCCGGAGGGGGGTTGTGGGGTTGTGGTATATGGCCAATATACCACGGCTAAGGGCTGTATCCAGGCATTTCTTGTTGCATCGTGTGTAAGAACATCCCTGAGATGTGAAATATATATTTTAAATTTATTTTACCTTTATTTAACTAGGGAAGTCAGTTAAGAACAAATTCTTATTTTCAATGACGGCTTAGGAACAGTGGGTTAACTGCCTGTTCAGCTAGGGGATTTGAACTTGCAACCTTTCAGTTACTAGTCCAATGATCTAACCACTAGGCTACCCCGCCACCCATATACAATATTGGCCATATACCACACCCCCTCCTGCCTTATTGCTTAATTATACATCTGTGAACAACACACATATATATGTATAATATTATATATAATAATAATAATAAATATATATTATAATAATAATAAATATATATTATAATATGTGTGTTCACAGATGTATAATTAAGCAATAAGGCAGGAGGGGGTGTGGTAAAGGTTGCATGACCTCCATATATACAAACAATTCTACAAAAACAGTTATTATCTATGAAACATATGTGGTTGGTGTGATGGTCCTTACAGTCTCCAGCTCTTTGAGCAGGGCATACTGGGCGGTTCCCTCTTTAGGGGGTTTGGACACGTGAAGGTGCAGACTGTCCCCGTTCCCCAGGGTGTCCAGACACAACACAAATGCCACATTGTCCTGCAACAGACTAGAGTCTGCAGAGAGGGAGGACAGGATAGAGATAAAAGGGAGAAAGGAAAAGAGAGACTGTTTACACTGCCATATCTAACCAAATACACATTTCCATGATTCATGCATGCCCATTGTTTTGCACGCATGACCTCCATTTAATAACACTTGTGGCTGGGTTCATGTTTCATTCCATTTCCAGTGTGTATTGTACAGATGTCCTTCTGTGTTCCACTGTAGCAGTCAAAATAGCCATCCTGCAACCGAGTCTACAGCCTCATGTGAGATTAGTGTACCTGTATGGTCCAGGTTGTCCTCCAGCCAGCGCTTGGTTCCTTGGTAGTTGAACTTCCCTCCTCCAGAGACAAAGAAAAGCAGGTTGTATCTAAGAAGACAGCAGGTGTGTTAGAAACGACAGGAGAGGACATTCTTATCAATGTGGATATTCACACCTCTCGACTTATTCCACATTTTGTTGCGTTACAGCCTGATTTCAAAAAAGGATTAAATATGTCAACACCCCATAATGACAGTGACATTTTAGCAAATGTATTGAAAGAAAACACAGAAATATCTCATTTACATACAGTACCAGTCAAAAGTTGACACACCTACTCAATCCAGGCCTTTTCTTTATTTTTTACATTGTAGAATAATAGTGAAGACATCAACACATATGGGATCATGTAGTAACCAAAGAAAGTGTTAAAACCTCTTAGAGATTGGGCTACTTTTTTCAACATTCTGTTAAAAATCGCTCAACATTTCAACGTCCTGCTACTCATGCCAGGAATATAGTATATGGATATGATTAGTATGTGTGCATAGAAAACACTCTGAAGTTTCTAGAACTGGTTCTAGAACTAGTTCCGTGGTCAAAATCGCAAGGAAACCTGATCACAAAATCGACGGAGAAAAAAATAAATCCGCCAGTCTATGTATTGTCTATTGGAAGGAAAAATACTTAAGGCTGAGGATACAGTTCCTACAGCTTCCACACAATGTCGCCAGTGTTGTGATTTCGATTCAACTAAATCGTTGGTCATCTGAGTAATAGCCACATCCGGTTTTCAGGTCCACAGCTGTAAACAATGGAACCGGAAAAGCTGGCTACGTTTTCCAAACTTGTGCCTATTGAATACAGATCGCTCCGTGATCAATTTGATCGTTTATTAACGTTTACTAATACCTAAAGTTGGATTACAGAAGTAGTTTGAAGTGTTTTGTCAAAGTTTATAGGCAACTTTTTTAATTAAAAAAAATAATGTTGCGTTTAAAAACAGTGTTTTTCCTTTATCTGACGGTCTTCATAAATAGACATTTTGGGTACACAAGGACAGATTTAATCGAAAAAAAGACCCAATTGTGATGTTTATGGGACATATAGGAGTGCCAACAAAGAAGCTCGTCAAAGGTAATGAATGTTTTATATTTTATTTCTGCGTTTTGTGTAGCGCCGGCTACGCTAATTCCTTTGTTTTACGTCCCCTTCTGGTATTTCGGGGTGTTGCATGCTATCAGATAATAGCTTCTCATGCTTTCACCAAAAAGCATTTTACAAATCTGACTCGTTGGCTAGATTCACAACGAGTGTATCTTGAATTGAGTACCCTGCATGTGAGTTTTAATGAACGTTTGAGTTTTAACGAGTGCTATTAGCATTTGGCGTAGCGCATTTGCATTTATTGTTGGCAAGGTGGGACGCTAGCGTGTCGGGTGGGCCAGAGAGGTTAAACAAATCAAAATATATTTTATATTTCAGATTCTTCAAAGTAGCCACCCTTTACCTTGATGACAGCTTTGCACACTCTTGGCATTCTCTCAATCAGCATAATTTTTTAATTGAAACTTTATTTAACTAGGCAAGTCATTTAAGAACAAATTCTTATTTACAATGACGGCCTACCCCGGACGACGCTGGGCCAATTGTGCCCCGCCCTATGGGACTCTTAATCACGGCCGGACGTGATTCAGCCTGGATTCGAATCAGGGACTGTAGTGATGCCTCTTGCACTGAAATGCACTTGGGAGCAGCGGTCTACCTGGAATGCAATTCAATTAACAGGTGTGCCTTGTTAAAAGTTAATTTGTGGACTTTCTTTCCTTCTTAACGCATTTGAGCCAATCAGTTGTGTTGTGACAAGGTAGGCGTGGTATACAGAAGATAGCCCTATTTGGTAAAAGACCAAGTCCATATTATGGCAAGAACAGTTCAAATAAGCAATGAGAAAATACATTCCATCATTACTTTAAGACATGAAGGTCAGTCAATATGGAAAATGTCAAGAACTTTGAAAGTTTCTTCAACTGCGGTCACAAAAACCATCAAGCGCTATGATGAAACTGGCTCTCATGAGGACCGCCACAGGAATGGAAGACCCAGAATCACCTCTGCTGCAGAGGATAAGTTCATTACAGACACATCTCAACATCAACTGTTCAGAGGAGACTGCGTAAATCAGGCCTTCATGGTCGAATTGCTGCAAAGAAACCACCACTAAAGGACACTAATAAGAAGAAGAGACTTGCTTGGGCCAAGAAACACGAGTAATGGACATTAGACTGTGCTTTGGTCTGATGAGTCCAAATTGGAGATTTTTGGTTCCAACCACCATGTGTCTGTGAGAAACAGATTAGGTGAACGGATGATCTCCACATGTGTGGTTCTCACTGTGAAGCATAGAGGGGGAGGTGTGATGGTGTTGGGGTGCTTTGCTGGTGACACTGATTTATCTAGAATTCAAGGCACACTTCAACAGCATGGCTACCACAGCATTCTGCAATGATACGTCATCCCATCTGGTTTGTGCTTAGTGGGACTATCATTTGCTTTTCAACAGGACAATGGCCCAACACATCTCCAGGCTGTGTAAGGGCTATTTGAGAAAGAAGGAGAGTGATGGAGTGCTGCATCAGATGACCTGGCCTCCACAATCACCCAACCTCAACCCAATTGAGATGGTTTGGGATGAGTTGGACAGAGTGAAGGAAAAGCAGCCAACAAGTGCTCAGCATATGTGGGAACTGCTTCAAGACCATTGGAAAAGCATTCCAGGTGAAGCTGGTTGAGAGCATGCAAAGTGTGTGCAAAGCTGTCATCAAGGCAAAGGGTGGCTACTTTGAAAAATCTAAAATATGAGAAAAAAAGAACCTGCACATTGCTCGATAGTATCACTGCTCAGAGCTTCTGATGAAGGCCTTAAGGCCGATACTTAAAGCTCATTAAAGAGCAGTGATACTATCAAGAGCAGTGTGCAGGTTTCTTTTTTTCTTCTTCATCTTATTCAACTGTTACCATGCGTCTGCAACAAAGATAGCTCAAATGTTCCTTTTGTATTAAGAATCTAAAATATATTTTGATTTGTTTAACACTTTTTTGGTTACTACATGATTCCATGTGTTATTTCATAGTTTTGATTTCTTCACTATTAATCTACAATGTAGAAAATAGTCAAAATAAAGAAAAACCCTGGAATGAGTAGGAGTGTCAACTTTTCACTGGTACTGTAAGTATTCACACGGAGTGACAGCAATTACAGCTGAGAGTCTTTCTGGGTAAGTCTCTAAGAGCTTTACACACCTGGATTGTGCAACATTCATCATTCTTTTTAAAAGTTCTTCAAGGTCTGTCAAACGGGTTGTTGTAGATAACCATTTTCAGGTCTTGCCATAGATTGTAAATGAGATTTAAGTCAAAACTGAAACATGGCCACTCAGGAACATTCACTATCTTCCTGGTAAGCAACTTCACTGTAGATTTGGCCTTGTGTTTTACGTTATTGTCCTGCTGAAAGGTGAATTCACCAGATTTTCCTCTAGGATTTTGCCTGCACTTAGCTTCATCCCGTTAATTTTTAATCCTGAAAAACTCCCCAGTCTTTAACGATTAAATACATACCCATAACATGATGCTGCCGCCACTATGCTTGAACATATGGAGAGTGGCACTCATTAATGTGTTGTATTCGATTTTCCCAATCAAAACACATTGTAGTTTGGACAAAAAGTGAATTGCTGTGCCACATTTTCTGCTGTATTACTTTAGGGCCTTGTTGCAGACAGGATGCATGTTTTGGAATATTTTTATTCTGTACAGGCTTCGTTCTTCTCCCTCGGTCAATTAGGTTATTATTGTGGAGTAACTACAATGTTGTTGATCCATCCTCAGTTGTTATCTCCTATCACAGCCATTAAACTCTGTAACTGTTTTAAAGTCACCATTGGCCTCATGGTGAAATCCCTGAGCGGTTTCCTTCCTCTCCGGCAACTGAGATAGGAACGATGCCTGCATCTTTTTAGTGACTGGGTGGACACCATCCAAAGTGTCATTAATAACGCCAACAAGCTCAAAGAGATATTCACTGTCAGCATTTTTTTTAAACCCAACTACCAATAGCTTCCCTTCTTTGAGAGGCATTGGAAAACCTCCCTGGTCTTTGTGGTTGAATCTCTGGTTGAAATTCAATGCTCGACTGAGAGACCTTATACACACTGCTCAAAACAAAAAAATAAAGGGAACACGTAAACAACACAATGTAACTCCAAGTCAATCATACTTCTGTGAAATCAAACTACCCACTTAGGAAGCAACACTGACAATAAATTTCACATGCTGTTGTGCAAATGGAATAGACAACAGGTGGAAATGATAGGCAATTAGCAAGACACCCCCAATAAAGGAGTGGTTCTGCAGGTGGGGACCATAGACCACTTCTCAGTTCCTATGCTTCCTGGCTGATGTTTTAGTCACTTTTGAATGCTGGCGGTGCTTTCACTCTAGTGGTAGCATGAGACGGAGTCTACAACCCACACAAGTGGCTCAGGTAGTGCAGCTCATCCAGGATGGCACATCAATGCGAGCTGTGGCAAAAGGTTCGCTGTGTCTGTCAGCGTAGTGTCCAGAGCATGGAGGCGCTACCAGGAGACAGGCCAGTACATCAGGAGACGTGGAGGAGGCCGTAGGAGGGCAACAACCCAGCAGCAGGACCGCTACCTCCGCCTTTGTGCAAGGAGGAACACTGCCAGAGCCCTGCAAATTGACCTCCAGCAGGCCACAAATGTACATGTGTCTGCTCAAATGGTCAGAAACAGACTCCATGAGGGTGGTATGAGCCCCCGACGTCCACAGGTGGAGGTTGTGCTTACAGCCCAACACCGCGCAGGACGTTTGGCATTTGCCAGAAAACACCAAGATCGGCAAATTCGCAACTGGCGCCCTGTGCTCTTCACAGATGAAAGCAGGTTCACACTGAGCACGGGACAGAGTCTGGAGACGCCGTGGAGAACATTCTGCTGCCTGCAACATCCTCCAGCATGACCGGTTTGGCGGTGAGTCAGTCATAGTGTGGGGTGGTATTTCTTTGGGGGGCCGCACAGCCCTCCATGTGCTCGCCAGAGGTAGCCTGACTGCCATTAGGTACCGAGATGAGCTCCTCAGACCCCTTGTGAGACCATATGCTGGTGCAGTTGGTCCTGGGTTCCTCCTAATGCAAGACAATGCTAGACCTCATGTGGCTGGAGTGTGTCAGCAGTTCCTGCAAGAGGAAGGCATTGATGCTATGGACTGGCCCGCCCGTTCCCCAGACCTGAATTGAATTGAGCACATCTGGGACATGTCTCGCTCCATCCACCAACGCCACGTTGCACCACAGACCGTCCAGGAGTTGGCGGATGCTTTAGTCCAGGTCTGGGAGGAGATCCCTCAGGAGACCTTCCGCCACCTCATCAGGAGCATGCTCATTTTGACTTGTTTTAAGGACATTACATTAAAGTTGGATCAGCCTGTAGTGTGGTTTTCCACTTTAATTTTGAGTGGGTTGATAAATTTGATTTCCATTGATAATTTTTGTGTGATTTTGTTGTCAGCACATTCAACTATGTAAAGAAAAAAGTATTTAATAAGAATATTTCTTTCAATCAGATCTAGGATGTGCTATTTTAGTGTTCCCTTTGGTTTTTTTTGAGCAGTGTATAATTCTATGCAGAAATTAAGTAGTCATTCAAAAATCATCTTAAACACTATTATTACACACAGAGTGAGTCCATGCAATTTATTATGTGACTTGTTAAGCAAATGTTTACTCCTGAACTTATTTAGGCCTGACATAACAAAGGAGTTGAATACTTACTGACTCAATGCATTTCAGCTTTTCATTTGTAATTAACTTGTATAAATGTAGAAAAACAATTCCTCTTTGACATTATGGGGTATTGTGTTTCGGCCAGTGACAATCACATCTCAATTTCATCCATTTTAAATTCAGGCTGTAACACAAAAACATTTGTAAAAAGTCAAGGGGTATGAATACCTTCTTAAGGCACTGTACATGTTGGGAAAACGAATGTCAAAACATATTGTATAATATCATAGGGGAAAGGCTACACTCAGTTAAAATGTTTCTCTGAATACAGAGGTCACGTAATCTGCAATTTCTCTGCAACACATAACACTGTACTTTTGCGTCCTGAATGACTGCACCTTTCTCCCCTGCTCTCTCTATGTAGGAGGGGCGTCGTGCAGTCTTGTTCCTTTTTACTAGTGACACGCAAACAGACCATATGCAAAGTTAACAGTGGTTACTGGTTAGCATTTTCATTCGATCAGCATGGAGAATACGCCAACACAAGAGCTCACCTAACACCATGGAGAACAGCCAGTGTGCCATTACGCCAAAACATTTACACTAACGTGGCCCCTCGTCTCAAACAGCACTCACACTCCAGAGTACACTTCGTCTAGGAATAGACAGATATCTTCTAAGAACCACATCCGTTCTACTCCATTACTAAAACTAATCGACTCTTAAAAGCGAAGTACTTTTGAGAACACAGGAAGAGCTGTCTTCTGACCCCTGTAAGAGGCGTATTATTTTAGTTGTGAGTTTTACATACGGAGTGCAATTTTCCTAAAAGGTGTGGAATGCTTAGGCACAAGGAAAGAAACGTGTGGATAGCATTGTAATAAGCCTGATTTCTCTGAGAAGCTGTGGACCCATGTTGCTCACCCAGCGTGTGTCCTCTTGTAGGTGTAGAGTCTGGAGAAGAGCCTGGCTAACTCCAGCAGCATAGACACCCCACTGCCGTTAGAATCTGCTCCATAGGACAGCCACTGGACAGGACAACAACACCAAAGTCAACACATTTAATTAGCATCTTCACTTCTGGTGGAGGAGAATTCTGCAACATAGTTATATTTATTTATCATACAGTAAAAAATATTATAAATATAGCATATCATAGAATATATTGAGGTGTATTAAGGGAGAGCTGGGTGTACCGGAGCGACACCAAAGGAGTCATAGTGAGCCACCAGGACAATGGTGGGCAGGTCCTCTCCCCCAGTTCCAGCCAGTCGCCCCTAGGAGAGGACACAAGTATAGTGTAGATCAGTTCTATAACACCTCAAAACAATAATATACTACTATGTTAATGTTCTGTGTTATGTCATGTTTCATGTAGACTCCAGGAAGAGTAGCTGCTGCTTTAGCAACAGCTAATGGGTATCCTAATAAAATACTACATTTACTTTCATATAAGATAACAGCAAAGTATGTAGCCAAGGGTATGAGACTTAAGACATCAATAAAGACAGGCATGGAATGCCTACCACAAGGACTTATACACATTATGTGAAACAATGCCATAGACTGGTGGCCGTATGCATTAGGTAGAAAGGAACACAAGGCCTCAGGAAATCTACTGGAGTCCCCTAATCTCCTACTACAGGGCTAAATCCATTATTCCCCTGGGTTTGACACCTATCTTAGTTCAACACACACACACACACAGTCTAGAATATCATATAGACCCAAGAATGACACAAGGTTAAGAAAACAAACATGTTATTTGCTTCTAAATCACTTAACTTCTTCGATATAGGGGGCGCACTTTTAATTTTTGGATAAAAAAATGTTCCCGTTTTAAACAAGATATTTCGTCACAAAAAGATGCTCGACTATGCATATAATTGACAGCTTTGGAAAGAAAACACTCTGACGTTTCCAACACTGCAAAGATATTGTCTGTGAGTGCCACAGAACAAATGCTACAGGCGAAACCAAGATGAAATTTCATACAGGAAATGCCCCAGATTTTGAATGCGCTGTGTTCCAATGTCTCCTTATATGGCTGTGAATGCGCCAGGAATGAGCCTACACTTTCTGTCGTTTCCCCAAGGTGTCTGCAGCATTGTGACGTATTTGTAGGCATTTCATTGGAAGATTGACCATAAGAGACTACATTTACCAGGTGTCCGCTTGGTATCCTCCGTCGAAATTATTGCGCAATCTCCAGCTGCGTCCACTTTTCCATTAAGTTCAGAGGAGAAAGGCAACTGCCACAAATGATTTATCATCGAATAGATATGTGAAAAACACCTTGAGGATTGATTCTAAACAACGTTTGCCATGTTTCTGTCGATATTATGGAGTTAATTTGGAAAAAAGTTCGGCGTTGTAATGACTGAATTTTCGTGTTTTTTTCTTAGCCAAACGTGATGAACAAAACGGAGCAATTTCTCCTACACAAATAATCTTTTTGGAAAAACTGAACATTTGCTATCTAACTGAGAGTCTCCTCATTGAAAACATCCGAAGTTCTTAAGGTAAATTATTTTATTTGAATGCTTTTCTTGGTTTTGTGAAAATGTGCCTGCTGAATGGCTAGGCTTATTGCTATGCTAGCTATAAATACTCTTACACAAATGCTTGTGTAGCTATGGTAGAAAAGCATATTTTGAAAATCTGAGACGACAGTGTTGACCTCTTAGAGATCGGGCTACTTTTTTCAACATTCTGTTAAAAATCGTGCAACATTTCAACGTCCTGCTACTCATGCCAGGAATATAGTATATGCATATGATTAGTATGTGTGCATAGAAAACACTCTGAAGTTTCTAGAACTGGTTCAATGGTGTCTGTGACTATAACAGAATGAGTTCCGTGGTCAAAATCGCCAGAAAACCTGTTCACTAAATCGACGGAGAAAAAAATCAATCCGCCAGTCCATGTAGTCTATTGGAAGGAAAAATACTTAAGGGTGGGATTACAGTTCCTACAGCTTCCACACAATGTCGCCAGTGTTGTGATTTCGATTCAACTAAATCGTTGGTCATCTGAGTAATAGCCACATCCGGTTGTCAAGTCCACAGCTGTAAACAATGGAACCGGAAAAGTTGACTACGTTTCCCAAACTTGTGCCTATTGAATACAGATCGCTCCGTGATCAATTTGATCGTTTATTAACGTTTATTAATACCTAAAATTGGATTACAGAAGTAGTTTGAAGTGTTTTGTCAAAGTTTATAGGCAACTTTTTTAATTAAAAAAAATAACGTTGTGTTTAAAAAATGTGTTTTTACTGGATTTGACGGTCTTCATAAATTGACATTTTGGGTACACAAGGACCGATTTAATCGAAAAAAAAAGACCCAATTGTGATGTTTATGGGACATATAGGAGTGCCAACAAAGAATCTCGTCAAAGGTAATGAATGTTTTATATTTTATTTCTGCGTTTTGTGTAGCGCCGGCTACGCTAATTCCTTTGTTTTATGTCCCCTTCTGGTATTTCGGCGTGTTGCCTGCTATCAGATAATAGCTACTCATGCTTTCGCCGAAAAGCATTTTACAAATCTGACTCGTTGGCTAGATTCACAACGAGTGGAGCTTGAATTGACTACCCTGCATGTGAATTTTAATGAACGTTTGAGTTTTAACGAGTGCTATTAGCATTTGGCGTAGCGCATTTGCATTTATTGTTGGCAGGGGGTGCGGTTGCGTCCCGGGTGGGCCAGACAGGTTAACAAAAGGCTAAGCTTGTGAGCCAATATATTTATTTCATTTCATTTGCGATTTTCATGAATAGTTAACGTTGCGTTATGCTAATGAACTTGAGGCTATGATTACACTCCCGGATACGGGATTGCTCGACACTAGAGGTTAACACCTTAAGTGTGAGCAGTGTGTTAATGTGAGTACTGCTTCACTGGTAGCCTAATATCATTAAAATATGTCACCCATTAACAGAACCGTGGATGTCTGGATTACATAAAGCATTAAACAGATAAAGGATAGTGGTTTAACCATAATGATTCTCACCTCTAGACTGGTAATGGCCCAGTCACTCACTGCCTTGCTCTGAGCCCCACTCGTCACCATCTGAAAGCCATTTGCTGTGGCTGTGTGGATCAGCACTGTGAAGACATGGGAGAAAAGGGGTCATTAAATACCTCGAAAGAATTTCACTGGAAAGAATTTCCTCTGACAGCGTTTCGACCGACAGTTTTCAACACAATATTTGTAAATGTCCTGCACCTTCAGCTGCAGAGGAGGAGCCCTGGGAGGAGGAGGAGGTGAGGGTCTGTGTGTAGATGGAGAGCAGCTCATCATCCTCCAGAGCAAAGTAAACCGGAACAATGGTCTCTGTGGCCAGCATCTCTGGCTCCAGCTCCATGAACTGCTACAACGTAGAGGAATAAGGAATGCCGGGTTATCATTCACAAGACAACAACACTACCAGGGAAGCAGTGTGAATGTGAAACAGCATAACATTTGGACACTTTGGCCTACTTCACTCCAGCAAGTCTGGTTTTTCAAGTTTTGCTTTGAGTTCCAACTGATGAGGGAGTGTTGTGACTGACAGTTTTCCTTGAGTGTAACAGAAACGAACTGTACAAGAACACCAAAGGAGCTCTAGCTTTAAAAGCAACTCAGGATCTTGCCTCTTGATTTGACTAGTTTGATGAACGGCCATAAAACCCACTCATAAGGCATTATAATGCATTATTACCTGTACTATGTCCTGCGGCATGGTGGACATATTCTTGGGGAGAATGATGACCACAGCCCCAGCGGACTGGCGCAGGGCTTTCTGGTATCTCTCATAGGAGAAGTCCACCAGCCGCATGATGACACAGCGGCGGCTTAGCACTTCCGCCTCCACAGTGCGCGCTTCTGTGTTCAATATGGCATTCCTGGTCCCTGGGAATCACAAGTGGGATCCGATCAGTTGGGGAGGGATGTGTGGAAACACCATTGATGCTATGCTATAGGCTATTAGGCAGGGCAAAGTCGTTTTTGTGATTTCTGGTATTTCATCAAAACATATCACAGCACCTTTTTTTTATCATTCAGAAGTTTATACCTGATTAAGTACAACACCATTGGAAATAAATGTTGAAAGTTAAGTTTTAGGAATATAAATTTAAGTTGAAAATTATGCCGCCACTGTTTCCTGTTCACAAGAGATTTTGATAAATAGCCCAATGTCAAAACACAGTTTTGACGTGTCTAAATCAACAACAAGAAACAGTTTGTCATAGTGAAAATTCAAAACACAAAATGTACCATCTACACACACATATGCAACAATAGTAATCATATTACTAGGAATATTTTTTAAAGCAGCTTGTTCACTGCACCCGCACCAAAAACCCTGTTGTTTTGACAAGTGGTAATATATCACTCATATTGATTAGGCGGGAAATCAGGTTGTACACGCTGTTGATACTACCACAACTCAAATACCACATGGAAACTGGAGATATTTTTGCATCAC
This sequence comes from Oncorhynchus masou masou, assembly GCF_036934945.1. NCBI lineage: Eukaryota > Metazoa > Chordata > Actinopteri > Salmoniformes > Salmonidae > Oncorhynchus > Oncorhynchus masou. The sequence goes on along the minus strand of NC_088235.1, from coordinate 76,783,960 downwards.
TGTTCTATAACTAAGCTTTGTTGTACAATTAAAAAAGGTCAAATACACTGCATTTCAAACAGTCAGCAAAAATCTAATGAATTCAGGGCTTGTGAAATTATACATAGGCTAAATATAAGCCTTCCACAACCATAAAACCCACTAAAAATGTAATCAAAATAGTTGAAGCTGTTTTTTCGCAATAGTCACCGATCTGGCTTTCACGTCTATGAAAATGCCCTTTTTGTTACAAATTTAAGATGAACCAATCATAATGGACATTCACTTATTGTAGCAGGCATTATAGAAAATGAACACAGAAATCCTGGTTGAGAATGAAACGACTGAACAGCACAGCAAGTAAGTGAAAGAAATAGGTTTTGATGATGTTTTATTGATAAATGGGGACATACGTAAATGCCAACAAAATAAAGTTTTGGTCAGTGTGGTGTGTGTGTGTGTAACCTTTATTTAACAAGGCAAGTCAGTTAAGAACAAATTCTTATTTACAATGACGGCCCAGACAATGCTGGGCAAATTGTTCGCCGCCCTATGGGCCTCCCAATCACGGCCGGATGTGTTACAGCTTGGATTCGAACCAGGGACTGTATTGATGCCTCTTGCACTGAGATCCAGTGCCTTAGACCCTGTGTCCATGTGTGTGTGTTAACTATTTAACTGTACTAGAATGCTTAAAAGGCCCCTAAAATGTTATATATTGGTATCGTTTTTTTGTCAAGGAAAATATTGGATATCAGTATCAGCCAAAAATGTCATATTGGTGCATCACTAGAAATAATTTTGTAAGAAGTTGGTTGATTAATAAAAACAGATACAGTAAGACAGGACAACCTTGCCTAATTCCGCTCTTTAACTCAAATCGAGGTGTCATGTGTCAGTTTTATAGAGATATTTCCATTTGTATAGTCTTAATAGTCTTACAGAAAAAATCCCCAAAGCCAAGTCTCTCAAGGGAGTGGAAGAGGAACTGATGCTCTACTGTGTCAAATGCATTATAAAAATATTTTAAAAATATGAAGCTATCCTCAGTTATTAGGTCTGAGTAGTCAAATCTATCTAATACTAGTCTGATATTGTTAGAAATATGTCTGTTCATCATAAGGCAAGACTGTTTCATCAATGATTGCATCCAGGACTTCTTTAATTATTTTTGCAAATAGTAAGGCTAATATCTTAGTCATTATTAAGAAGACAAACTGAATGCCAGTTATCAATGAGCAGCGATTCTTTTTTAGGCTTAGGTATCAGTGTTATTAATCCCTGACTCATTGTAGGAGGGAGAATATTGTTTTTAATACTCTCTAAAAAGACTTCAAGTAGGAAGGGAGCTACTTGTTCAGAAAATAACTTGAAGGCTAGCATCCCAGAGTTGCCTCTTCACTTTTGACGTCGAGACTGGTGTTTTGCAGGTACTATTTAATGAAGCTGCCAGTTGAGGACTTGTGAGGCATCTGTTTCTCAAACTAAACACTAATGTACTTGTCCTCTTGTTCAGTTGTGCACCGGGGCCTCCCACTCTTTCTATTCTGGTTAGAGTCCATTTGTGTTGTTCTGTGAAGGGTGTAGTACACATTATTACACATTAGTAGTACACAGCATTGTACGAGATCTTCAGTTTTTTGGCAACTTCTCACATGGAATAGCCTTCATTTCTCAGAACAAGAATAGACTGACGAGTTTCAGAAGAAAGGTCTTTGTTTCTGACCATTTTGAGACTGTAATCGAACCCACAAATGCTGATGCTCCAGATACTCAACTAGTCTAAAGAATGCCAGTTTATTGCTTCTTTAAATCAGAAGAATGTTTTTTAGCTGTACTAACATAATTTCAAAAGGGGTTTCTAGTGATCAATCAGCCTTTTAAAATGATAAACTTGGATTAAGCTAACACAACGTGCCATTGGAACACAGGAGTGATGGTTGCTGATAATTATGTTATTTCTTTCAAAATCAAGGACATTTTTAAGTGACCCAACACTTTTGAACTGTAGTATAGAGATAGAGAGAGAGATAGATATATATAGATATATATATATATCTATCTCTCTCTATCTAAAATCCAGTTTATTTCAATCTATTTATACTGTGCCTTGCGAAAGTATTCATCCCCCTTGGCATTTTCCTTATTTTGTTGCCTTACAACCTGGAATTAAAATAGATTTTTGGGGGGTTTGTATCATTTGATTTACACAACATGCCTACCACTTTGAAGATGCAAAATATGTTTTATTGTAAAACAAACAATAAGACAGAAAAAAACTAACTTGAGCGTGCATAACTATTCACCCACCCAAAGTCAATCCTTTGTAGAGCCACCTTTTGCAGCAATTACAACTGTAAGTCTCTTGGGATGTCTCTATAAGCTTGGCACATCTAGCCACAGGGATTTTTGCCCATTCTTCAAGGCAAAACTTCTCCAGCTCCTTCAAGTTGGATGGGTTCTGCTGGTGTACAGCAATCTTTAAGTTATCCCACAGATTCTCAATTGGAATGAGGACTGGGCTTTGACTAGGCCATTCCAAGACATTTAAATGTTTCCCCTTAAACCACTTGAATGTTGCTAAAGCAGTATGCTTAGGGTCATTGTCCTGCTGGAAGGTGAACCTGTCCCAGTCTCAAATCTCTGGAAGACTGAAACAGGTTTCCCTCAAGAATTTCCCTGTATTTAGCGCCATCCATCATTCCTTCAATTCTGACCCATTCCCCGCCGATGAAAAACATTCCCACAGCATGATGCTGCCACCACCATGCTTCACTGTGGGGATGGTGTTCTCAAGATGTTGGGTTTGTGCCAGACATAGCATTTTCGTTGATGGCCATAAAGCTAAATTTTAGTCTCATCTGACCAGAGTACCTTCTTACATATTTGGGGAGTCTCCCACCTGCCATTTGGCGAACAACAAACGTGTTTGCTTATTTTTTCTTCAAGCAATGTTTTTTTTTCTGGCCACTTCGATAAAGCCCAGCTCTGTGGAGTGTACGGTTTAAAGTGGTCCTATGGACAGATACTCCAATTTCACTGTGGAGCTTTGCAGATCCTTCAGGGTTATATTTGGTTTCTTTGTTGCCTCTCTGATTAATGCCCTCCTTGCTGGTTCTTGAGTTTTGGTGGGCGTCCTTCTCTTGGCAAGTTTCCTTTTAATAATGGTTTTAATGGAGCTCCGTGGGATGCTCAAAGTTTCAGATCTTTTTTTATAACCCAACCCTGATCTGTACTTTGTCCCTGACCAGTTTGGAGAGCTCCTTGGTCTTCAAGGTGCCGCTTGCTTAGTGGTGTTGCAGACCCTGGGGACTTTCAGAACAGGTGTATATATACTGAGATAATGTGACACTTAGATTGCATACAGGTGGACTTTATTTTATTAATTATGTAACTTCTGAATGTAATTGGTTGCACCAGATCTTATTTAGGGGCTTCATAGCAAAGGGGGTGAAAACATATACATGCACCACTTTCCGTTTTTTGTTTTTTAGAATTTTGAAGTTATTTTTTTCATTTCACTTTACCAATTTGGACTATTTTGTGTATGTCCATCACATGAAATCGAAATAAAAATCTATTTAAATTACAGGTTGTAATGCAACAAAATAGGAAAAATGGCAAGGGGGTGAATACTTTTGCAAGGCACTGTATTATCCAGTTTATTTTGTAACTCAATTAGTTCCATCTTCTCCTCGCCCGAGAGGTCGGCTAGGGACCTCTGAGAAAGGGAAGTTCTCAATGATCACCTTTTCCTCCTCCGCTCTTCTGGTCTTAGCAAGATGACTACCATATTTTATGGAGGTCTTTGGCCACTTCAAATTTAAAGAGCTCCCAGTTCTTGCAATAAGATTTACAAACCCTTTCCCAAAAGTATAAGAGAAGACCTTTAACCTCAAACTTAACTATATCATTATTTAACAAGGAGCTATTTAGCTACCAGTAGGATGCGCTACCAAATATTTTGACATCAATGCAAATGGCCCTATGGTCTGTGAAGAGAGTAGTACAAATATTTGTAGTACTACAGTAATGAGCGTAACGTAGCCTAGTGTTTAGAGCGTTGGACTAGTAACCAGAAGGTTGCAAGTTCAAATCCCCGAGCTGACAAGGTCCAAATCTGTCGTTCTGCCCCTGAACAGGCAGAACCCAGGCAGAACCCATTGAAAATAAGAATTTGTTATTAACTGATGTGCCTACTTACATGAAGGTAAAATAAAAATGTAATTGTAACTGATCACAGGACAAATAAAGTAACCAAAGGGGTCACAGTTCGAGTGTAGAATATTACTACCAAAGGTATTTGTCCTTGTAATGACCCCAGTGGTGTGTTCAGAGCCATGGGAAAGCCAAATATCGTTGCCCCACTTCCAGAAAGTTTGAGGTAGTATATCTGTTACATCTACTATCAACAGATTACACATCCATTTTCAGTTAAAACCTTGCACATGATTTATACTACAATGATGGCATATCCTAAAATAATAATTTTATTTCCCATTTAACCCATATTTTAGCATATGAAGATTGCTTGTTAGGAAGGTGATGATCCTCCAGCTGCGCCCACATGCAGGAACCTATGGGATGCCCACACGGGGTGGATGCCCCGTATTGCGGGCCCCAATAACACATTGACACACTGGTTAGCTAGCGCGCTAACGTTAGCTAGCTAGGACTGTGCAATAACAGAGAGCGTTTACTTAGCGAAAGAGCTATGCCTTATATCGTGGTCGCTAACTACAGGACTGCATTTCCATTCAATAATTGCTCAAAATACCATTTTTAAATGCTTACCGTACGGTTGTCCCTGCAGGTCATACTGCTGCATGCGGTACACGGTGAATTCATGTGCCGCTTCGGCTGGAAGGGGTGAGACGAGAATCAGCACCGCGGGGATAAACACAATGAAAGTTAGGGGGAAAGAGGACTTAAACATGTTATCGAACACCTCACTAGCCTCCTCAAACATTTTGATATTGGTATTATGGTCTAAACAACAGTAAATTGATAATCTAGTCGCTAGCCTAGCTGTCATTCACTAACACAGTCGCCACAAGTGGATTTTAATATGGCAAAAAGCTTGGCCACCTAACTAAACACGCACGAGCTTGCTTTTTGAATGGCATGGACATATTATTGTTACGTCTTCCATATCTGTAATGAACATTCTTTATCATAAACCATTCATATCATAATTTGTCCCATTCATTGATTTATTTAATGAGAATATTAATAACTGGGAATTTGCGAAATCTCTGCTGATAAGGGTCCTACAGGAGACATCAAAGACAGCTTCGTGAATTTTAGGCGAGGCTGTGCAATTGATGATTTTAGCAGCAGGGGTCAGTGAAGACCAGAGATGGTCATATCTTGACGGTATACTGCCAATAAACCCTGGATTACATAATGCTATGTACTGGCCATTATAAACTGGGTGGTTTGAACCCTGAATACTGATTGGCTGACAGCCATGGTATATCAGACCCTATAAAACATGTGTTTTTCCTGCTCTAATTACGTTGGTTAACCAGTTTAGAGTAGCAATAAGGCACCTCAGGGGTTTGTGGTATATAGCCAATATACCACGGCTAAGGGCTGTGTCCAGAACAGCCCTTAGCCCAGGCATATTGGCCATATACCACACCCCCTCGGGTCTTATTGCTTATTTGAGAGGCTTTGGACATGTGAAACTCTGTGGCCATACTGTACAGTCTTTGTTTTGGCCAAATATTATGGATATACTGACAAGATACATCTCTCCGCCATAACAAAGCGGAATAAATCTCTCCGTTCACAAAGTGGCACTATAGCTCCCGCCTATCATTTCTTTGGATTGGTGGATACATCTCATTATTGTAATCCTTTTTAAAATATTCGATGAGGTTGTTAACGTCAACCGCCTGTATTCAATTGAGAGAGACGCTACTAGCTTCATGTCATGAACATGCATAGCCAACTCCGATATAAAGTGTTTTTCTCAAAGTTGCCTGGATGTCACTTAAGTAAAAAACATTTTAAAGTACTACTTAAGTAGTTTTTTGGGGTATCTACTTTTACTTTTACTTCACTACATTAGTAAAAAAAAATGATGTAATTTTTACACCATACAGTACTCGTTACATTTTGAATGCTTTTTGAATGCTTGGACAGAAAATTGTCAAATTCGCACACTTATCAAGAGAACATCCCTGGTCATTCCTACTGCCTGTGATCTGGCAGACTCACTAAACAAATGCTTTGTTTTTAAATTATGTCTCTGAGTGTTGGAGTGTGACCCTGGCTACCCATAAATTTAAAAAACAAGAAAATTGTGCCGTCTGGTTTGCTTAATATAAGGAATCTTTTATTATTCATAATTTTGATACTTAAGTATGTTTTAGCAATTACATTTACTTTTGATACTTAAGTATATTTAAAACCAAGTACTTTAAAACTTTTACTCAAGTAGTATTTTACTGGGTGACTTTCACTTTTACTTGAGTCATTTTCTATTAAGGTATCTTTTCTTTTCCTCAAGTATGAGATTTGAGTACTTTTTCCACCACTGAGTACACCCAAAACAACGAAACTTCTTATTTGATCAAATAAACCTCTTTATCTTGGCCAGGTCGCAATTGTAAATGAGAACTTGCTCTCAACTTGCCTACCTGGTTTACATAAAGGTGAAATAAATAAATAAATACATAGCAAATAATGGTGCGTTCAAAACAACTGGGAACTTAATAATGTCAATGATTTTCAGGTCGTCAGTGATCTTCAGGTCGGAAAGCTGGAGCTCTAGAAAGAGGCCCGAGTTACGAGGTCTGATTTTTTTGAGTTCCCATTTGTTCTGAACGCTGCATAAGCCATACGTTGTTTTTTTTTTGGACCAAATTCTACAGTTTCTCATAGAGTACCGCAGAGTCATAATACCCACAAAACCTAGCGGTCAAACTGGGAAATGGTTCCAATCGTTTTTTCAACATAAATGTTTTCTGATATGGGATTTTGGAAACACAGAGCTGTATCTCATGCAGGACACGGTGACTTTTATCAATGTATTCACCCCTAAAAATGTTAGCTAGGTAGTAATTAATAAATTGTCAGCGTTTCTTTAAATGGACAATTCTAATGTTAGCTAGGTAGTAATTAATAAATTGGCAGCGTTTCTTTAAATGGACAATTCTGTGAATTGTCTTGTGTACGTTTTAAATTCACACAATAGCTGTTAGCAAAGGTGTCAGCTAGAAATGACGTGCAGGAGCTTGCAGGGATTTGTAGTTTTGCTTGATGTCTACTTTGATGCTAATTAGCATTTTCAAATCTGAGAGTAAATAGAACCGAATATATTGATAAAAGTCACCTTGTCCGAGAGAGATTCACATGGTTCTCAAAACGTCACACAAGGGTAAACCTACACGAAACGTAGTCCTTATTTTAAGTGTTTCTAAAATCCTCTATTATAAAAATGAATGTTGGAAAAAACATTTTATGGGTATTATGGTTGTATGGGTATTATGACACCTCGTGGGGCTTTATTGATCGCCATATAAAAACTCTCTGCTTGGTGGGCGAAACAACAACAAAAACGCCACCTGCTCAAGGGAGACAGATTTTCTGCGGTGTTGGGCCGCTCTCCTCATCTTCCTCTGCTTTGGCTTGGAAGCCACCGGTCGGCCATATTGGCACTCCTCAGTAGGAGCAGAGCTCTGGTTCTGGTTCATTCAACCATTCTTGTGGGGAAAATGAATGGGGAAAGAATAGGCTTTTGGGATTAATGCTGAAAATAAAGTCTGATGTGAACACAGGCTTTTGCTTCAAAATTCATAAAAATGATGCTAGCTGATGAAGATGATCTCATAGAACAAAATGTATACAATCTCCTAAACCTGGGTTTTTACCACAGACCTTATTTTCAGAGTTTATCCATAAACCCTGCAAGAACTATATTCATTTTCCATAGAGCTCGCCAGCTTGTAGTCCTAAAAAATGGAAAATAGTTATTTCTGGTGTTTTCAGCCATTCCTATGGAGAAGATTAATGGGGAAAGAATATGGTTTTGAGATAAACACAGAAAATAAATTCTGAGGTTAACACAGGCTTAGGAGATCTTATATATTTTGTTATATGAGATAATATCAGTCAGTTAACATGACCTTTATGAATTATGAAGCCTTTATGTGCTTTTTTTGATTACATAATTGCTTCCAACTGATTTGTTCATCAAAAGCAAAAGGCTGGCCAGAAAAGGGGTAGTTATAGTTATTTGAAAACATATTCATTGGTTGCACATTGCATCACAATATTGTTTTGAAGTTTCGTTTTAGGACGGATGTCCAGCTGAGCATTCTACTGAATGCATCCTCATTGGGGGCTGATTAAGATTTGGTCTGAAGTTTATTACTGTGGTTTGAAAACACAACGACATTTCTAAAGAAGGCACATAATTAGTAGGAAAACCTTTTGTCATCATTCCGATGTCGGCGGATTGACTTTAGATGCAGTATAACGTTAGCTAGCTAAGATTGAGGGGAGACATCAAGATTTTAGCTAGCTAATGTTAACATTGCTAGCTATTTTGAACAGACTTGGACAAAATGGTGATGGAAAAGTTGTTTCCTACTAAATATGTGCCTACTTTTGCAATGCCATCATATTCCCAAGCCCCTATAGTGTAATTTAGACGACACAGTCATGAGCCCCATTTCTACTTTTGACCATCAAAATGGCTGCAGCGTCTTTAGAACGTTGATAACAATGGCAGCCACACGACCGAGGTGCAACTCCATTTTAATTTCTACCTTTAGATGTTTTTGTTTTTTTTACCTTTATTTATCCAGGCAAGTCAGTTAAGAACGAATTCTTATTTTCAATGACGGCCTAGGAACAGTGGGTTAACTGAATGTTCAGGGGCAGATTTGTACCTTGTCAGCTCGGGGGTTTGAACTTGTAACCTTCCGGTCGCTAGTCCAACGCTCTTAACCACTAGGCTACCCTGCTGCCCCAGGGCCTGCAGTGCAGTGTGGCCTGCAGTGTGGCCACAGGCCCTGCAGTGTGGCCTGCAGTGTTTGTTATTATAATAATAATAATTTCCACAAAATAGATTTTTTACACAAACCTCGCACGGGCTAGTTAAATGGGCTCGCAGTCCGGAACCGACTCGCGGGACATATGTTGCCCACCCCTGTTGTAGACCGATGTCAAACAGTCATTGTCTTAAACCCAAATAGAATTATGGGATAGGATGCTCAACCTCTGCTTCTACTAGTGACAGAGATTGGTTTCTGACAGGTGAAGTATGCTGAGAAAGATGATACTTTTAAGGATATTTTTAACAGGCGGTAGTACTATTATTGTTTGATTAGCCATTGACTTGTATTCCTGACCCATGCATTATAGTAATAATAATTATAGGCAGTCCATAGGGAGGAGGTCAGAGACGTGGCAGTCTGGTGCCAGGATAACAACCTCTCCCTCAACGTCAGCAAGACAAAGGAGCTGATTGTGGATGACAGGAAACGGCGGGGCAGATTCACTCCGTCCACATCTATGGGGCTGTAGTGGAGTGGGTCGAGAGCTTCAAGTTCCTTGGTGTCCAAATCACTAAGAAATGAACATGGTCCACACACACCCACACAGTTGTGAAGAGCGTACAACAGTGCCTCTCCCCCCTCCCCCTCGGGGCCCGAGCTCCCTGCTATTCAGGACGTTGTTAGAGGAAGGCCAAAAAAAATGTCAAAGATTCCAGCCACCTAAGACATAGACTTTTCTCACCGCTACTGCACAGCAAGTGGTACCAGTGTGACAAATCTGGAACCAACAGGACCCTGAACAGCTTCTATCCCCAAGCCATAAAACTGCTAAACAAGACTGCTAAATAGGTAACCAAATGGCAACCAAGACTACCTGCATTGACCCTTTTTTGCATGAACTCTCTTGCACTCTATGCACACACTGGACTCCAACAGTGGTGTAAAGTACTTAAGTAAAAATACTTTTAAGTACTACTTAAGTCGTTTTTGGGGGTATCTGTACCTTACTTTACTATTTATATTTTTGACTACTTTTACTTTTACTCCACTACATTCCTAAAGAAAATAATGTACTCCTTACATTTTCCCTGACACACAAAAGTACTCGTTACATTTAGAATGCTCAAGCAGGACAGATTTATGGCACCTATCACACTTTGTCATCCCTACTGCCTCTGATCTGGTTGACTCACAAAACACAACTACTGTGATTGTAAATGATGTCTGAGTGGTCGGAGTGTTCCCACTTTCTTACTAAAATAATCAAGTTTGCTTAATATAAGGAATTTGATGTATAGCATTTACATTTACTTTGTACTTTTACTCAAGTATGGCTATTGAGTTATTTTTCTACCCCTGTACTTAAGTACATTTAAAACCAGATACTGTACTTTTAGACTTTTACTCAAGTAGTATTTTACTAGGTAACACTTTCTGTTAAGGTATCTTTACATTTACTCAAGTATGATAATTTTGTACTTTTTCCACCACTGGACTACACATACTTACACTGGCTCCCCAACACACACATACACACACTACATACGGCCACACACACACAAACACACATACTCACCACATACTCTGCTGCTACAGTCTATTATCTATCCTGTTGCCTAGTCACTTTACTCCTACTTGATGTCCATGTCTACCTCAATTACCTCGTACCCCTGCACATCGACTCGGTACTGGTACTCCCTGCACGGTATAAAGCCATGTCTGTCTGTCTGTCTGTCTGTCTGTCTCGCTCTCTCACTCTCTCTCTCGCTCTATCTCTCTGGCGAGCTGCTCTGCTAAGTGGGAGATTAATGGCGAGATGATGTCCTGCCATCTCACTTAATGGACCTTGGTAGTCATTATTTCCGTTGTGTGTGTAATTCTGCCCAGGCTTATGAGAGGGGAAGAAGCAAACAAAGCATTAAAACCAATTAGATGTGGGCAGAGCCATGTGTTTAGAGAGTTGGACCAATGCAGTTTCTGCATTATGATGCATTTACATGACACTACAACATTATATGGCAGCCATGTTAGTTCCCCATTAACATTACATGAGGAATATTTATTTATATACAGTATGTCTGTAAAAAAATTGCAACCTGCACTTGTATGCCATGCCAATGATACTTTTGTGTATGCTATTTCCCCACGATTGACAAGCCTCTATCTGAATGCAGGCTCTATCTGAATGCAGGTAAAACTAGGTATATGTTCTATAGAGCTTGTAAAAATAAGTCTGATTTAACCATATGTACTTTGGATGGTGTCCATATTGATTGTGTCCTTGCTTACAAATATCTGGGCATATGGATGGATGAAAAACTGTCTATTAAAAAGCATATTGATGAGTTAGTTAAAGAAGCTGAGAGTAAAAAGTGTCTTCTTCTATAGAAACAGGTCCTGCCTCTCGCTAAATAGTAGAAAGCAGGTTATTCAGTCGACGTTCCTATTGGTCCTGGACTATGGCGACAAGCTGCCACTTCATTAAAGCCATTAGATACAGTTTATCATAACACACTGCGCTTTATTACAGGTGACAATTTTTGTACTCATCCCTCCATTCACTACTATAAAGTTGTTTGGCACTATTTGATGTCACATAGGTTGGTACATTGCTATGTTTTCATTTATAAAGCCATTTTACATAAAGTCCCACTGTACCTAACATCATTACTAAACATTAGTTACCACACCCGGTCTCGGGGATGGCAAACTCTGCAAATTCCTTTGGTCACTACTGAGTTAGGTAAATCAGCTTTTAGTTAAATCAGCCGGCCGTGACTGGGAGACCCATGAGGCAGGGCACAACTGGCCCACCGTCGTCCGGGTTAGGGGAGGGTTTGGCCGGCGAGGATTTCCTTGTTCCATCGTGCTCTAGCGACTCCTTGTGGCGGGCCGGGCGCCTGCAAGCTGACCCGGTCTCCAGCTGGAAGGTGTTTCCTCCGATACCGGCTGGCTTCCGGGTTAAGACCACTTTAAGGGGAGCTGCAGCAATGGGACAAGACTGTAACTACCAATTGGATATCACGGAAAATTGGTAAAAGTCAAAAAAGAAATAAGAAAGCTGATTGAAGACCTTATTACTGATGAATGTGTTTGTTTATCATGTTTTTCTTTCTGCTTGCATTTTGTATTTATATTTTGATGTGTGTATTTTCTGTCATTTATGTATTTCACGGCTCATCTGTAACAGAGACCTTGGTCTCAGTATGACTCCCTGATAAAATAAAGGTTCAATAAAAATTCTAAAAGTTGGCCTAACTCTCTAAGTATATGGCTCCGGGCATATATTTTCTTCATATCTATTCTGTCAATTATCATTTGGAGACCAGCTTAATAAGAGGGCCTGTTTCAGAAAAGGGATTTTACAGAGAGCAAGTAATGGCTAAAAGACTGATAACAAGAATAGACATGAAACAGCTAACATATTGTTAAGTATTTTATTGTATGGCAAACACATATTCGTATTCTCTTCTTAAATCTTAAATCTGCATGCCATTTTGGTGGGATCATCAGACCAAGTTATCCAATAAAAGCGGATGTGGTCAAATTGTTAATAGATTTTCCAGTTGACAATAAGGGCACTCTACTGTACATTATGGACCCGGTGTCTGACCAACGGGAACATCAGTGTATGTGCTGTAAACACATGCAGTGGGTGATGTTCTGTTCCCTGTGACCCCGAATCCCTTCAATGGTCCCTGGGGATGTCCCGATCTGCTCCAGCCTTCACCCCCCACTGAGACCAAGACGAGAAAAACACTTTTTCTGGGACTAAACAAAAGATGCGATCAGTGTGTGAGTAAGTACCATGATAGATTAGCGAGAGATTAGCTAGCCAGCAGTAAGTAAGCAATTTCTGAGCATTGTGTATCCAAGTCCTCCTCCTACTCTCAGGAGATGCTCTCTCTTTTTCACCAGTGGCAGGTTGAGCTGCACACTGAAGCATTTAGGAAACACAAAGCGTTGTTTGAATCATAGAATACCAATGAGATATAGTAATATGGGGATTCTTCTTCCCAAGCTTATTTGGTCGGCATCTCTCTCACTAGAACTTGGATTTCCCAGATTCTCAAGGGTAGTGGAGTACCGTATTTCCCATACACACCCTGTATGTCCATTCTGATCTGGACCTATCAGGACTGAAGCATACCTGTTTGTCTGATCCTTAAATACTCCTAGAGAGAGAATCACATTACTTCTTACTGCCTGTTTATGAAAACGGAGCACCATCTTGTATAAAACAGACAGGAAGGAGGAAAAACAAGTATGTGTGATGGATGAGCTGTAGGAGTGAAGGAGAGGTACTGGGTTGGGCCCTCTGGTGAGGAGAGGCAGCTGTCTGAAAGGTCAGTGCAGTGAGACAGACAGTACAGTGGGCCTGCGCCCACCCTAGCTCTGCCGAGCCACAGAGATAATGGATGGGGAGGCCTCGTGGAGCCAGCCGTTCCATTAAGTTGCGTTAATGGCGTCAGGGGAGACTCGCGTGGCTCATCCCTTCATATCCATTTTCAGAGCTGCTCAGTCATAGAGCCAGTGTGCTCGGTGAGCTGAACCCCCCTCTCCATCTCATTCTCTCCATCTCATTCTCTCCATCTCATTCTCTCTCTCTCTCTCTCTCTCTCTCTCTCTCTCTCTCTCTGCCATCCACAGCATCAGTTCTTAGCATCAGAGCAAGGACTTTGTTTATCTTTAATTTGTTGTGCTGCCTCAGCTTTAAGCAACGGTTTTAGTACTGTCACACTACCTGTTGTTAAACTTGAGAACAGGTTGGCCTTTTCTGTATTACAAGGGAGTTTTATATTTTCACACATTTGCAATGAGTTGTAACACAATCTAATTCATCTACGGCCCATGTGTATGTAGCATGTCGAAGACAGTTTCCACAGTGCACAGTCATTGTTGAAAGCTGTTGAAGGATCTTTCAAAAGGCATTGAAGAAGGCACGGGTGTGTCAGTTGGCTTCTGGGCTTTCACTGATTTCCTTCTAAGCTGATTTGAGGAACCACAAGTTCGAGTAAATCTAAGAGGATACTACTGAGTTCACCAAATTTTTTGAAATAGCATGTTCCTAATGTGTACTGGGAACTGCGGTTGTGAAACAGAGAGTTGCACCAGCTAGCCATGTCTTCATGCGGACTGAATGAGAGGAACATAGTTCATGAATGGAGCACATTGGTTTCGGAACCAGGCAGGTTGGCAATCTGCTCAGCATCATGACGGGAAAGGATGTTGTTTAAATGCTTCCCTCCAACCCCCATTAACGACTTCCACTCTCTGACGACCTGGAGTGTGTCTCCGCCACCTCTCCGCTCTCCCCAGATATCACTCAATTAAAGAGACTCAGAGGCATGACCAGTCTTTCACAGACCCATAACTTGGACTCCTACATTGACTGATGCTTTCCTGTGTTTAATATGGCTTTTTGTGGATGACTGACTTGTAAAGGTTAGCAAGTGTGTGCAGTCAGGTTCTCCTCGACATTTTTGACATTCAAGTTTGTCTCAGTCAGGTATTAGCAAGGCTTTCAATGCTGTTAAGTGAATACATCCTTGTAAATTCAATTTGTTGTTTGTTTCAGTCACACCCCAAAGAAAATGTTTATTTGTAGTTACACGTGGTCACATTTGTAGTACAAATAAAACATGCATTAACTTTCCTTGATTCCCTAATATCATGTTTACACCTAGTTTGAATCAAGGTTGCATCCAACATTCCGCCCCCCCCCCCCCTCCCGAAAAGCCCTGATTTATGCCAGACTGAGGCCTTGCATTCCAAGCCTATGCCTCTTGTCATGTTTTCATTCGCCTGGCCTGCGTATCACAAAGGAGCCCTGTGCCAGGGCCGCCCCTGACCTTCTCCTCTCAGACACGCTCTGAGAGAGGGAAGCAGCCTCTGACAGCCTAATAAATACAATAACAAATTGTGGCAGGTCAAAAGTATGTGGCGTGGGCCGAGCTGTTAATGTAATGAACTCATTTATGGAAATACAAGGCAATTAAACTCCCACGTGTGCCTTCTGGGCCAGACGGGTGGCGGACTGGCTGTGGACGATGGTGGGGGAGAATAGGGCCATTTAGTGGCCCAAAGGAGTAGGAATTATGCTGTGTGATTGAGCCACTGAGCACTCCGATTGGCATGTGATTTCAGTCTTGATGTTTGTCCCCCATGAGACACTGTAGACATGGAAGCCAATTTAATTTCCTCTAAATTTCCAGAATGAATCGAAGATAACTTTGATATTTTTGCCGAGGATGTTTTAGTTGATCAACTTTACATCTAACTAAAGTGTTGGTGTAGTATTTCTCAAGTAAACAAATGTGTGAAGTATTGTCTTATGTCAACAAAGTCGGAGCTGGAAGGCAGGTATGTCTCACTGTTTATGCTATTGGATAGAGAGCAATCACTGCAGCTGCTCACCCCATGTTAGTGGGCAAATGGACACCGTCAAATAAAAACACAACCTTCATTTATCCGTTGTGATGCACAAATTTTCCAAACTCTGTTTTAGACAAGACTGAATTTATGACCAAAATGGTCTTTTTTAATTCATTTTGACACTAAAATAACTGTTTCTGATTCATATCGATGCCACATAGGCAGTTTCCAAAGGGATGTGTTGCTTTTTAAAGCCAGTTGCTCTTTAAACATCAATTAGTCGTGAAGGTTGTCCTGGGGTGACATCAGGGTTGGTGGCCGTCGTCACTCACTCACTCTTGTGTTTGTTTTGGTTGTTTACTTGTTAAATTGTGCTGACTGCTAATAGCTGGTTAGTCAAAGGGTACAAGATGGATGTAGCACTTTGTCCCTATTCCTTATAAACGTAACCTCAGGAGGCTGAAGAAATTTGTCTTGTCACTTAAAACCCTCACAAAGTTTTTTTTGCAGATGCACAATTGAGAGCATCCTGTTGGGCTGCATAACCGCCTGGTACGGCAACTGCATTGCCCTCAACCGCAAGGCTCTCCAGAGGGTGGTGCGGTCTGCACAGCGCATCACCGGGGGCAAACTACCTGCGCTCCAGGACACCTACAGCACCCGATGTCACAGGAAGGCCAAAAATATCATCAAGGACAACCACCCGAGCCACTGCCTGTTCATCTCGCTACCATCCAGAAGGTGAGGTCAGTACAAGTGCATCAAAGCTTGGGCCGAGAGACTGAAAAACAGCTCTATCTCAAGGCCATTAGACTGTAAAACAGCCATCACTAACACAGAGAGGCTGCTGCCTACATACAGACTCAAAATCATTGGCCACTTTAATAAATGGATCACTAGTCATTTAATAATAATAATAATGCCACTTAATAATGTTTACATATTTACACATTACTCATCTCATATGTACAGTCGTGGCCAAAAGTTTTGAGAATGACACAAATATTAATTTTCACAAAGTTTTCTGATTCAGTGTCTTTAGATATTTTTGTCAGATGTTACTATGGAATACTGAAGTATAAATACAAGCATTTCATATGTGTCAAAGGCTTTTATTGACAATTACATGAAGTTGATGTAAAGAGTCAATATTTGCAGTGTTGACCTTTCTTTTTCAAGACCTCTGCACTCCGCCCTGGCATGCTGTCAATTAACTTCTGGGCCACATCCTGACTGATGGCAGCCCATTCCTGCATAATCAATGCCTGGAGTTCATCAGAATTTGTGGGAATTTGTTTGTCCACCACCTCTTGAGGATTGACCACACGTTCTCAATGGGATTAAGGTCTGGGGTGTTTCCTGGCCATGAACCCAAATTAGCGATGTTTTGTTCCCCGAGCCACTTAGTTATAACTTTTGCATTATGGCAAGGTGCTCCATCATGCTGGAAAAGGCCTTGTTTGTTACCAAACTGTTCCTGGATGGTTGGGAGAAGTTGCTCTTGGAGGATGTGTTGGTACCATTCTTTATTCATGGCTGTGTTCTTTGGATGGTTGGGAGAAGTTGCTCTTGGAGGATGTGTTGGTACCATTCTTTATTCATGGCTGTGTTCTTAGGCAAAATTGTGAGTGAGCCCACTCCCTTGGCTGAGAAGCAACCCCACACATTAATGGTCTCAGTATGCTTTACTGTTGGCATGACACAGGACTGATGGTAGCGCTCACCTTGTCTTCTCCGGACAAGTGTTTTTCCGGATGCCCCAAACACCAAGCCATCCTCCAAAAGTCTTCACCTCACTGTGCATGCAGATGCACTCACACCTGCCTGCTGCCATTCCTGAGCAAGCTCTGTACTGGTGGTGCCCGATCCCGCAACTGAATCAACTTTAGGTGATGGTCCTGGAGCTTGCTAGACTTTCTTGGGTGCCCTGAAGCCTTCTTCACAATAATTGAACCGCTCTTCTTGAAGTTCTTGATGATCCAGATAAATGGTTGATTTAGGTGCAATCTTACTGGCAACAATATCCTTGCCTGTGAAGCCCTTTTTGTGCAAAGCAATGATGACGGCACGTGTTTCCTTGCAGGTAACCATGGCCGACAGAGGAAGAACAATGATTCCAAGCACCACCCTCCTTTTGAAGCTTCCAGTCTGTTATTCGAACTCAATCAGCATGACAGTGATCTCCAGCCTTGTCCTCGTCAACACTCACACCTGTGTTAATGAGATAATCACTGACATGATGTCTGCTGGTCCTTTTGTGGCAGGGCTGAAATGCAATGGAAATGTTTTGTGGGGATTCGGTTCATTTGCATGGCAAAGAGGGACTTTGCAATGAATTGCAATTCATCTGATCAATCATAACATTCTGGAGTATATGCAAATTGCCATCATACAAACTGAGGCAGCAGACTTTATGAAAATTAATATTTGTGTCATTCTCAAAACTTTTGGCCACGACTGTATATACTGTATTTTATACCATCTTGCCTATGCCACTCTGTCATATTGTACATATTCTTATTCCATTCCTTTACTTAGATTTTTGTGCATTAGGTAGTTGTTGTAGAATTGTTAGATTATTTGTTAGATATTACCGCACTGTCGGAACTAGAAGCATAAGCTTTTCGCAACACTCACATTATAACATCTACTGTCTATGTGACCAATTAAATTGGATTTGACTTGTGGGGATGTACAGGATTTTGTTCTGAGTTCAAATGTAGGCCTACATGGTGTTGTTAGTGCAAATATAGTTTCATTATTTCAATTTCAGTAAATAATGCTATCCAAATGTTATTCAGGATAACTTAGCTACCAAATATGGACATACAGTAGTGTTAGAGAGTAGGCTGTCAATGTAGCTTGGTCCATATAATCATTGTTATTACCATACACATATGGCTGTATCACATCCGGACGTGCTTGGGATTCCCAGAGGGCGGAGCACAATTGGCCCAGCATCGTCTGGGTTTGGCCGGGGTAGTCCGTCATTGTAAATAAGCATTTGTTCTAAACTGATTTGCCTGGATAAAAAACACAACCTTACAATATGATGTATTCCAGGCAGGTTACCACCTGCAGTATTGCCCCATAGTGTATCCAAACCTAACTGGAGGCAAAATCAAACATGTGACACTGAGCTGCTCCAATCAGGGAGGCCTAATCCATGGCTTTAGCCACATCTGTTTGGTAATTGGTTGGGCTACTGGATGGATGAACCGTAGCTGGGGGAGTCTGTGGAGCCGTTGGAGTGTTCCGTTGTGCAAATAACGCACTCCTCTTCTCAGAGTCAAGAGAAGCAATGTATTCTGGCAGCCTCCTAGGCCACATCGCCTGTGTTATTCTCTCCCCCTGTGTGTATTTTCCTCACAGATTCATTGTTTGTTGTGAATAAGAATAACAGTCATGGGCCAGATGCAGGAGGGAGACGCGATTGGAATTCTAGAGAACTTTCAGGGAGGAATCAGGAGCAGAGGGGATGGTTTCCTCCCAGTTCACTTTATGCTCAACGTAGAGATTTCTGTGGAATGGGACTTATTTTCACTTGACCTCACCATATCTCCATGGTGACCTACAGCTTATCCGTATAGCTGCTTATATCAGCACGGGTGTTAACCAGATCTTGTTAGTCAAATAGAAAACAGCGGCCGTTTGAGCACACTTTGATAACCACCGTTGACCACCTCAACTGGTTTAGATATTGAGAGAGCTCTTGCGTTGGACCAGTAAATCTCAGAGCTTTGAAGCTCCAGTAGCCTACCAGGAAGTGTCTCACAGTGCTGATGACATGCAGTCCGTAGCCCAGACTCAAGTCTGCTAGTGTAGCTGGGCAGTCAGGAAGTTAAGAAATCATGTTGCCATGAGTGAGGAAAGTGGTATTAACTTCACCTGGTATATCTAGAGCATTTACATTGGGAGGTATTGTGTATATCGGGCATATCACTGACCCACTGGGGCACAGACATCAATTCTCAGTCTATTCCATGTTGGTTCAATGTAATTTCATTGAAAGGAACGATGTTGATTACTGCACTGTCGGAGCTAGAAGCACAAGCATTTTGTTGCACCCGCAATAGCATCAGCTAATCACGTGTATGTGACCAATAAAATTAGATTTGATTTGATTTGATTCAACCAGTGTGTGTCCAGTGGGGAGTAAATAAGGACTCAATAACCGAGTAACATTTTGGATCTCATTGACCAACATTTCAATATGTAGCAATGATTGAATTCATTAGGTATATTGTGTTGAGGTTAAATTAGGTTGCATATTCATCATGAATAAGCTAATTTACTTCTGTACCATAAATGTAATTTCTTGTGTTTAGAAAACAAGACTCCACAATGTTTCCGTGAAATCATTAGGCTAAATGTAAGTCTGATATTTGAGGGAAATGGTTTGAAGAATGATTTCGCAGCCCTGCCTATTTTTGGGATTGCGGGCATCTTTTAGAAGATTCTGCATTGACCATCACCATCCATCCTCTTTGTTCAACAGTTCACTCAACATTTTCCCATTACCTCCTTGATAACAGGCCAATGGTCGTGATGATATCCTTGTTTAACAGCAGTACAGAAGTACATCTGCACTCTGTGGCATGAGCATTTTTTTATATATTTTTTTACCTTTATTTAACTAGGCAAGTCAGTTAAGAACAAATTCTTATTTTCAATTTCTTATTTCCTAGGAACAGTGGATTAACTGCCTGTTCAGGGGCAGAACGACAGATTTGTACCTTGTCAGCTCAGGGGTTAGAACTTGCAACCTTCCGGTTACTAGTCCAACGCTCTAACCACTAGGCTACGCTGCCGCATAACCCGCTTCATTTGTGTGGGTGAGTGTGTGTGTTTGCGAGTGTGTGCGTGTCTGCGCTGTGCTGCCCAGCTCTACCACAGCCTGCAGATGGTGTTAGATGAGCTGGAGGGGATGATGAATGAAGTGGCTGGTGTCAGGCCCTCATCTGGGATGAAGCCTTGGGGATCAACACCGTCTATGCTAAACATCATAGTTCACTTCCACTGAAGAAGCACTCTCAGAACAAATCACTGACAATATGGACATTGATCCTGGCAGATCAATATGTTTAGGACACCTGTCATGACAAATAGTGTCCCCCTGGCAAAAAAAGTGTCCGGGCACAATTTGGCATGTTCTAGGGAGGTCCCTAGCAACAGACGCTAATAGCTTCTCGAATCCCATTGTGATGGCAGGGAGACACTATTTAGCATTACGGACCTGCAAAAGTTAGTATGCATATGTAATTTGACAGGTTATCCTCTCAGGGCAAAGTGCATCCAGTCAGGGTGGCCTTGGTCTGGGCTGGGCGTTAGAGGTCAGAGGTACTGAAGGATAAAGACCTTTGGGGTGGGCGTGGTGATTTGAGATGTGATATACTGTAGGTACTGAGGTGGGCCAGCGGGGGGCGGAAGGGCCATATTGGTTGAGGGTGAGTTGTGGTGAAGAGCGAAAGGTACTGGGTGTTGGAGGCTGATGAACTTTGCCGAGGCCAAGGTGGAGGTGCTCTAGTCCAATGGAATTTCTGTGCCACCTGTCTGCACGATCGCCGCCTGGCCTTTGATGTGCTGTGGCGGGGTGGCAGCCAGATGTGAAGGCCCAGCTGTGGTTTTGACCTGGAGAGTTCACGTAGTCCCTCTGAATCTCCCTCTGAGCCTCTCCACAGGACAGATGGCCATACGTACCGCGTGGTACGTGTTCATGATTTTTATTTGAGCTGAACACTGAAATAACAAAAATAACAAAGAGAATGAACGAAACCAAAACAGTTCTGTCTGGTGCAGACACAAAAACACAAAACATAGAACACAAAACATAGAATGCCCACCCCAACTCACGTCCTGACCAAACCAATATAGAGACATAAAAGGGATCTCTAAAGGTCAGGGCGTGACAATGTGGGAAGGATTAACTCAGGTCACTCAACGACAGCCCACCTATTGTGTACTGTAGTGTGTGTATTTCCACAGGTTTACCCCACAAAATGTAAGAACTGTGAATAGTTGCAGCCTACATTGATTTTGAAAGAACACATACACTTGACGTATTTATTTATTTCCGTGGCTCTGTCAGTCGTGACCGGGGTGAACATGACCTTATTACAAAGCCCTCAAAGAGAAAGCTCTCGAAAGAACACACAGAGCTCTGAGCTCATCAGGCAATATGCACCACACTCTCCCTCTTTAACAGCTTTACCGTCAAATTCTCAAAGCTTTAGGAAACATATGTGTCTATTTTTATTGGAAGAAGCAATTGAGCAGGCCTCTGCGTGTGTTGGCGTTGATCAGGCAGGGTTCCTGCCCACGGATAATTCCAACCAACACCTTAGGACAGATGAGGAAAAGGGGTTTTCTAGAGGTCATTATATTAGAAAGTTGCACCTAATTTGTTTTATTTTCAGATGTCAACCTCAATATTGGCACTGAAGGTTATTAAAAAAAAAAAAACTTTTTTTTTTAGTTTAGAGATAACAGCCCTGAACACATGCAAATATCAGGATAGAGGACAGGCATCCCTCGACATTGTGATCTGCCCTTCCTCTGTGCCCTCTCTTGTTGCCCTATGAAGAGGCAGGCTCTTGTCCGGAAGCCGAGCGTAGGCAGGAGAGAACTGTGTCTCTGCCACATGCCGTGTAACCTCTCCCAGTGGGTTGAGAGTGGTGCCCATCTGCGTAGGCTGTGTGTGTAAGTGTGGCTGTGTGCGTGTGCCTCTGTGTGCCCTTTGTAGGCATCCCTTCCCGGCACAGGCTGCACCATGCATGGCATCCCCATTTGGCACTGCCCCCAGCCCACCCTGACAAAGCCAGCCCTGCCCTGCCTGCCCCTACTCCCCTGGCCTGGCAACGGCCCCTGGAAAGTTAAAATGCTCCAGCTCAGGATAAATAAACAAACCGAGCAAGGAGAAAAAAAATGAAAACCCAGGGCCCCTCTGTTCATTAATGGACTACCACCATTTAAAAGCCGGCTTGTGTGCACGGTCTAGAGGAAAACAACGACAAAATGATCTAGAGATAAAGAGGGACAATACGGCTCTGTGTTCCAGATAGTCACATTGAGATGCTCTTCTGTTTGAAATGAGCTCAAACGGATCAATGCCTCAGTGTCTTCTGCTTCAAGGACAACATCACCCCACAATGCATCAGAAAACTAAACTTAGGAAGTGGTGGTTCTTAGGAAGAACGGGTCCTTACGTTGTTTATTTGTGTAGCTTGATGATTTATTACACTGAGAAGTCATTTCTCCGTATAATTACTTTGACATGGCTTTTCTCCCACCCACCGCTTTTGTGAAGCATTATGTAACTTCAAGGAGTTCAGTCTTCCATGAGCAGAACCTGTGTCTTGACATTTGCACAGTTTGAGGTTCGAAATCTCTCTAATCTACAAGATGCCCTTGTTATTTTGCCTTTTCATCTCCATTTCTTTTAGCATGCTTAGCTGTCTTCAGTTCAGTTGTCTTCTGTGTTTAAGGAGATCAGGAAGTTTTTGAAGTTAGTTGAATTACAGAGTTAGGGTATTACTGGTATATAGACCTATTATAAACCCAATGACCTGACAGGTTGGGTTCAGGCTATTCTGATGTAGCATTCATCGTACACATGCTGCCACAGCTCTGGTGCACTAGTGTATGAGAGGTCAGGCAATGACACAGTGCACACAGACTCACATGCAAACACATACGCACGCACGCGCGCGCGCACACACACACACACACACACACACACACACACACACACACACACACACACACACACACACACACACAGTCAATGTTTTACTCTGTAGTAAAAGGATACTGCACCTGGACTATTTAGAAGCACCTCGGAAAAACAGAGACAGTGCCCCTTTAAGGGATAGGTCATGACAGAAAGAAAACAGAGACAGTTCCCCTTTAAGGGATAAATCATGACAGAAAGAAAACCGAGACAGTGCCCCTTTAAGGGATAAGTCATGACAGAAAGAAAACAGAGACAGTTCCCCTTTAAGGGATAAATCATGACAGAAAGAAAACCGAGACAGTGCCCCTTTAAGGGATAAGTCATGACAGAAAGAATACCGAGACAGTGCCCCTTTAAGGGATAAGTCATAACAGAAAGAAAAGCACAAAAGAAGGAGTGAGAGGAGGTGTGTGTACGTGTACAAGTCAGACTGAAACACAAGAGAGAGAGAGAGAGAGAGAGAGAGAGAGAGAGAGAGAGAGAGACAGAGAGAGAGAGAGACAGGGAGAGAGAGAGAGAGAGAGAGAGAGAGAGAGAGAGAGAGAGAGAGAGAGAGAGAGAGAGAATGCATTAGGCACTTAGAGCCATTCCTCTCTGGCTAAAGGCTAATGCAATTGCCACAATAAGAGTCTCAACGGAGCCTGGAAAAAAACTGAGAGGGGGATGAAAGAAGAGAAGGAGGGAGGGAAAGGGAGGGAAGTAAGGAGAGCAGCACTGCTTCCAGACTCTCACATGGATAGCGGATCTCTTGGGACGAACAGTTAAACGTTTTTTTCTCACTATCCTTTTCTATATCTTTCTCTCTCTCTCTTTTACTCTCGCTTTCTCTTACTTTCTTTTACTCTCTCTCTCTCTCTCTCTCTCTCTCTCTCTCTCTCTCTCTCTTGTTACTCTTCTGTAAGTGGACGAACTGTTGCTGTGCATCTCCAGAGTGATTCATCAGGTTAAAAGAAACTACGGTAGCAGCCAGTCAGCAGCCAGCGGGTTGTGTTAACTAGCTCCAAGTCTGACCTCTCCTCTCCTCTCCACTGCTGTCCTCTACTCTATGGGAAACCGAACAGACCAGGACAGGACAACCCTTCTCTCCCTCATCTCCTCTCCCCCTTTTATGTCCCCAAAAGAGATTTCGGCACAGGACAAAGTTGCTGCTGCTGCTGGATCTGAAATGGAACATTCCTTAGAGCAGTCTTCCGAGAAAGAACTCCTCCACTGACTGCTCCACTCCTCCATATCCTCAGCTGAACTCGGCTCTCACGCAGCACTACTGGATCTGTGGGCATGGTGAGTGGCAGCACTGTGTTCTCTCTCTCCCTCTCTCTCTCCCTCTCCCTCTCTCTCTCTCCCTCTCCCTCTCCCTCTCTCTCTCTCTCTCTCTCTCTCTCTCTCTCTCTCTCTCTCTCTCTCTCTCTCCCTCTCTCTCTCTCTCTCTCTCTCTCTTTCCCTCTTAGTAGGCTAAGGCAACTCCCTTGCCAGTCACTTAGATCAGACAACCAGCAACAGCATCAGACCTGTCTAAAGTGAACCAAGCAGACTGAGCATCAGAGTAAGTTCACAATGTCTACTGTACATTTCTACAGCCAGGCTCTCTTTCCATTGACTGTGATGCTATCAGGAAGACCTAAGAAAACATACCATTTACTGTTCAATGACTGTTTGAATCTGTTAATATGAAAAGCAAGTTGTAACATTTATAGATGATTGGTATTTGTCTGCATATCTGTCATAATGGGCTTGAGGAGATTTGCATGTTGATAGGTTACTGTTGGCCTGTTCACATATTTCAGAACTGAAATCTTCCCACAGTCTAAGAAAAATAATCCATGTCAGATTTCTATTTGAGACCGTGTTTAGACCTAGCTGTGTACGAAGGATCAATCCTCTATCCGGTTTAACTGAGTGAATTTGTGAGCTTTTGAGCACTACTGTGTACTATGGCTCTTCAAATACATAGTCTAGTTGATGTTTGGACAAGGAATAGTTTGATTCGATAAACTCAAACTCTTCTATTTTGATACAAATAGTCCAACTATTTGAAAAGGTTCCATTGTTTCTGATTTACTGACCTAGTTGTTCCAAACAGACAAGAGATTCACCAGGTCTGATATTTGTATTTCTTTAGGTGCGTCTTCAGATACACATTTATTTCCTGCTGGAGTCTTTGGGCGTTGCCTGCAAGATGGAGAATAGTGAACAGATGTTTATTTTTTGCACTGTTGATGTCTTTGTCAATAATAGGGACAATTGAGTGTGTGTGTGTGTGTGTGTGTGTGTGTGTGTGTGTGTGCACGCGCACATCTGAGTATATGTGTGTGCACATTTGTGTGGGTATGTGTGCTCGTGTGTGTCTTTTGTGACTCGGGGTGTGTGTGTGTGTGTGTGTGTGTGTGTGTGTGTGTGTGTGTGTGTGTGTGTGTGTGTGTGTGTGTGTGTGTGTGTGTGTGTGTTCCTTCAATCAGGTCTGGAACACTTAAATACACAGGATGAGTTGTCACCACACAGTGAAACAGGTAATGGCTGCCCGAACCCTGGCAATTACCAAACACATCCAAGCCATGCACCCAATGAAGGAGGCTTTGATCGGCCAGACTGACGCATAGTATTTACTTTTACGACCCACCAAGTAGTAAACAGCTTCCCTTGTTGGCACTGGAGTGCGAGTTTAAACACGTGCTCACACGCATAGGCACACACATTTACAAACAAATGTAAAAACACGGACAGTACACACACACGGACAGTACACACACTCACGGACAGTACACACACTCACAGACAGTACACACACTCACAGACACCTACTGTACAGTACACAGAACCCAGTGGTGTCACGCACCCAATCATTTTCAGAGGCCACTGTTTGGTGACCAAATTCAACATCTTCTAAAACAATCTCGATTTTTATATTACATTCATCAAATGACAAATTCAATGGGCATGACACTTCTGAGTATACACAAACACAGCACCCTTTCAACACCCACCAATTCAGTTAGCCAGATCAAAAGTGTGTGAGGTTGTTGCAGTAACATTGGTCCGGTCAATATGTTGTTTACCAGTCATTAAATAATCAGGTTATGAAAACTATGCTGTGCTTCACATTACAGTAACAGCAGCAGCAGCAGCCTACAATTGGAGGCATCTGTCACGGAAAAACAGACCTCAGTGTGGAGAGAAGAGATAGCATTGGAATGGGGAGGGAGGGAGTCTCCCAGTCACCGGGGTCACCATCCGTGCACTGTGCATGACAACTCTTCCTGTCTTCGTACATGTGTTGTTTTTTAAAGCTCTGTCGGGCCATGACTGATGTTGTGTTATCGATGGCATGGCTTCAGGTGAACCAGCTGATGGTGTTGTCTGGTTCAGTGTCGTTTGTGACTTTCTGACTGACATATATGCAGGCCATTGATGTGTTCAGGCTGTTTCCTTAGATAACCACAGGCTCATGTGTTTGAGTTCACTCCCACTTTCTCTTGATCTCCTCTCTTTCTCTCTCTCTCTCTTTCTCTCGCTCTCTCCTCTCTTTCTCTCTCCTCTCTTTCTCTATCTTTCTCTCTCCTCTCTTCTCTCCCTCTCCTCTTTCTCTCTCTCTCTCCTCTTTCTCTCGCTCTCCTCTTTCTCGCTCTCTCTCTCTCTCGCTCTCTCTCTCTCTCTCTCTCCCTCTCCCTCTCTCCCTCTCCCTCTCCCTCTCCCTCCCTCTCTCTCTCTCTCTCTCTCTCTCTCTCTCTCTCTCTCTCTCAGCATATCTAATAGGAACAGTAACAGCTCTTAGCTAATAGCTAGGACGTCAGATGATGTGACAGCATAAGCTTCCAAGCTGCTTTGATGCAGATTTGTATTTTTGATGTATCCATTAAGATCGATCATGATCCTTAAGTGCGTCAAAGCAAATAGACATTTTTCTTGCCTCAAGTTCCATCTCGAGGGGACTGCATACTTTTGGATGTAAAGCGGACTTCAAACCACTTAAGATAATTATTAGATAGACTAATACCAAATTCACTCATGAACTTTCAACAAAATCTGCTATTCAGAACAACAAGTTCAAAAAGACATTCAGTAGGTTAGATTGACGTACGCCTACTGGTAACACAAGTGCAAAGTGAATTATAGCTAATCGAACACCAGAAGCTTCTCTTTGGTCCCCAGTGCCTCCATATGTCAGTTCTGAGAGGTTGCTAATTCTAGTTGAGTGACTCAATGGGGTGAATAATGAAATCCAGACCTAATGAACAGCTACAATGACTTTTTAATGCCATGATGCTTCTCTCTGACTGCTGGAACAAGGATAGGATCTGACCTTTTGGGTTCAACATGGATCTCCTCTCATCTCCCAAACCACAGCTATTCCGTCATGGTTAACTCACCAGTCACCACTAAATCCTATATACTTTAACACTAGGACAGCCAGTAGAAAAGGTCAGAGGGATGGAAGTCCTGCAATGAGATCAATGTCTTACAATTCAGACTTTTAGGCCTCTGCTTTGTTTCACACAAATCACCTATGGAATAGAATAGAGTAGAACAGAATAGCATGAAGTAGACTAATGTGGCATATATAAGTGGTTTATAAGCAAGAGGGACTGAGTCCTTACTCTCTAGCTGGCTCACTCTCTTCTGTGCTAGTTCTGTTTCGTGAGAGCAGCGTTTCGTAGTGGCAAATCATTTTGGCGCCCGTGTGCGAGATGCTGGATGACGTTAACAGTGTGTTCTTGTGGTCAGATTCTAAACTAACACCTGCAGTCAGAACCATCAGATATATGCCATGTCTCCTGTGTAAACAGAGGAGCATTGAGATATTTGGCCAGTTTGGTGTTCTTCCATCATACCTGGGAAACATCGTAGCCTAGCGCATAATAAGCAGAAAAATCAATCCATCACATTTTGAATGAGCTCATGTTGCTTCGCTCGGACAGAC
Source organism: Oncorhynchus masou masou (assembly GCF_036934945.1). NCBI lineage: Eukaryota > Metazoa > Chordata > Actinopteri > Salmoniformes > Salmonidae > Oncorhynchus > Oncorhynchus masou. Next base: position 76,755,948 of record NC_088235.1, on the reverse strand, counting down.
AACACAATGCATCCCAACACATAAACAAACGTATCTGAGCGTAGTGGTTGTCTACTATGGATATAAGTGGAAATGAGGTTAAGAACATAGAAATTGAAATCTGAATATAAGTGTATTACATATTTGTGTATAGAATGTCTGGTTCTCCAAATTCTGTTCTATTCTATTGCAAGTTGCCCCTTCCAAATACAGTGTCAGTGCATTTCCTGTGCTGCGTGGTGTTGGGTAGGCCTAATCCTTTGTTTGCTTACTAGAGTTGAACTGATATGCCACAGTCCTGTCACCGTGCCTCTGTCTTGGCAGACATGCTGAGAAAATGTCACCGTCAACAGTCGCTCTGTAGACATTGATCGGGGAAAAATGAGATCAGCAAAGACATTTTCCGATAGCACATCTATCAAACATATACACTGACGCACAAGGGACAAAGAGGGCAAGACAACTCCCTTTCTCTCTCCATCTCGCTCTTCCATCTCTCTCTCTCTCTTTCTCTCTCTCTCTCTCTCTCTCTCTCTCTCTCTCTCTCTCTGCCCCTCTCTCTCTCTCTCTGTCTCTCTCTCTCTGTCTCTCTCTCTCTCTCTCTCTCTCTCTCTCTCTCTCTCTCTCTCTCTCTCTCTCTCTCTCTCTGTCTGTCTGTCTACAGGCAGTGAAGCACAACTTGCCGTTTCACATCTCTAAACTAGACAAACATAGTTATTCATCATTCCAGAGACGGGAAGGAGGGGCCAGGTGTTAACATCGGGCTAGACAGACAGGTGTTAACATCGGGCCTGACAGACAGGTGTTAACATCGGGCTAGACAGACAGGTGTTAACATCGGGCTAGACAGACAGGTGTTAACATCGGGCTAGACAGACAGGTGTTAACATCGGGCTAGACAGACAGGTGTTAACATCGGGCTAGACAGACAGGTGTTAACATCGGGCCTGACAGACAGGTGTTAACATCGGGCTAGACAGACAGGTGTTAACATCGGGCTAGACAGACAGGTGTTAACATCGGGCTAGAAAGACAGGTGTTAACATCGGGCCTGACAGACAGGTGTTAACATCGGGCTTGACAGACAGGTGTTAACATCGGGCCTGACAGACAGGTGTTAACATCAGGCTAGACAGACAGGTGTTAACATCGGGCTAGACAGACAGGTGTTAACATCAGGCTAGACAGACAAGTGTTAACATCGGGCTAGACAGACAGGTGTTAACATCGGGCTAGACAGACAGGTGTTAACATCGGGCTAGACAGACAAGTGTTAACATCGGGCTAGACAGACAGGTGTTAACATCGGGCCTGACAGACAGGTGTTAACATCGGGCCTGACAGACAGGTGTTAACATCGGGCCTGACAGACAGGTGTTAACATCGGGCCTGACAGACAGGTGTTAACATCGGGCCTGACAGACAGGTGTTAACATTGGGCCTGACAGACAGGTGTTAACATCGGGCCTGACAGACAGGCGTTAACATCGGGCCTGACAGACAGGACATACATATTTCCCTCGCCTGAGAAAAGTCTGAATCACAGTTTTTATAATAAGGCCCGAGGAGGTGTGGTATATGGCCAATATACCACGGCTAAGACCTGTGCTTTGCTCGACGCAATGCGGAGTGCCTGGACACAGCCCTGAGCCGTAGTATATTGGCCAATCTGCTATACATACCGTGCGGGATTGTAGCAATATCCTGCTCAATGCCAAGTAGGCTGCACGGTACCCTGGCTGCTACAGCATGACAATGTATGGTTGCAAGACAAAAGACAGGACAGGGTGTTGCCTTTACAGACATGCAAGGGTAGGCCATTCCCTTGAGAGTTAACATAAAAATATACCATATGTAATGCTTATTGACAAAGCTAAAAACTCAGGGATAATAAATGTAATCTGGGCAAGGTCAGTGATATGCATAATTATGTGTGTTGCACATTAAATCAATTATTTATAGCTGACTGAAATGTAAGTGCACTACACAATACAATGACTGAACAAAACCTTAGGAACACCTGGTCTTTCCATCACATACACTGACCAGGGGAATGCAGGTGAAAGCTAGGATCCCTTATTAATGTCACTTGTTAAATCCACTTCAATCAGAGTAGATGAAGGGGAGGTGACAGGTTAAAGAAGGATTTTTAAGCCTTGAGACAATTGAGACATGGATTTTGTATGTGTGCCATTCAGAGGGTGAATGGACAAGACAAAGGATTTAAGTGCCTTTGAACAGGGTATGATAGTGTGTGCCAGGCACACCGGTTTGTGTCAAGAACTGCAACGTTGCTGGGTTTTTCCACACTCAACAGTTTCCCGTGTGTATCAAAAATGGTCCACCACCAAAAGGACATCCAGCCAACTTGACACAACTGTGGGAAACACTGGAGTCAACATGGGCCAGCATCCGACACCTTGTAGAGTCCATGCCCCGATGAATTGAGGCTCTTCTGAGGGCAAAATGGGGGGGGGGGGGGGCTCAACATAAGGAAGGTGTACCTAATGTTTGGTATAGTCAGTGTACTACGGGCAGAGGGACTCCACCGAGATTAAATTGGCCATAGACGTTTAGGATATGTGTGGGAGGAGCTCTCTATGATCCCCCTTTAATGCCACCCTGTATTTGAGCCCCCGCTGATCACCTCCTCAGACTGTGTAGTGCATACCAGGCCTCCTCACAACTCAACAATCCTGTCATTATGTCGTCACCACGAGGGTGATCCTGGGAATTTTCCTCTGGAAGAAAACAACAGCAATAATGATACTACTTACATGACATTCCTCATACAGCAGGGAAAGGAAGTTGTTAAAAGAGTTGAGTTTGTTTACGGTTTTCTTTTCCCGCCAAGTTACGCCCACGAACTTGAATGTTCTAAGACACTACAGAACTTGAAGCTTATTGGACGTTCTGCTAATCTCTGTTCTATGACCAAGGTTGAAATCAGGTGCTACTGTATCTAGAACCTAAAAGGGTTCTTCGGGTGTCCCCATAGAATAAACCTTTGAAGGAGCATTTTTGGTTCCAGGTAGAACCCCTTTGGGTTCCATTTAGAACCATTTCTACAGAGGGTTCTACCTGGAACCAAAAATAGGTTCTCCTATGGCACATGTCAAACTCATTCCATGGAGGGCCGAGTGTCTGCGGATTCACACTTCTTCCGTGGACTTAATTGATGATGTAAGGTCACTGATTAGTAAGGAACACTCCTCACCTGGTTGTCTAGGTCTTATTTGAAAGGAAAAACCAAAAACTAGCAGACATTAGGCCCTCCATGGAATGAGTTTGACACCCCTGTCCTGACGGGGACAGCTGAATTCTGTTGTACCTATGTGGAGTGTTTTGGGACAACTTGTCTTTACATAATATATGTCTTATGTCTACTGTATGTTTCATGTCCTGTTTTTCTGTAGTTCTGGTGTTATTGGGAGTATTGATGTCCAGTAGCAATAGAGAGTGCTCCAGCCATTCCAAACAAGAACAATGTTTTCCCTCTGAGTCACTCCAAACAATGAGCCTTGACTGAACAGCTGTGTCTGCATATTCCAACCAGCCTCCACATCTGCTGCTCTGCCTGCTTCTCTCTGACGCAAACAGCATGCAACCCAAGTCTGCACAGCCATTCCTCATGTTCACTTACTTTAATCAAAACCGCCTTTCGTTATGGAGATCAGACTATTGTCTTCCATATCAGTCTCATCTGTATTGCATGGTGAACAGTGGGTCATCTTTTCCCCCAGTCAGTGCTGAGGTGGTGACGGATTCTCTCCCCTCTCTTTCTCCCTTCAGGGTTGGTCTGACTTGGGAGCAGCCAGAGGACAGCCAGAGGACACTCCAGATGTCTGGGGAGACATCTGGAGGCCCCGCCGCTGCGGGCCAGGGACGGGCACCCGGTTACGCTCGCTACCAGTCTGGCTGTGGTGGGGAGGGTTCCTGGCACAGTGATTTGGTGCACAAATATAAACGAAAATCACATTGCCAGGGATTTCCACCCTTACACAGGCAGCTCTCCAGGTGACCCAGGTGGCATCGGTATGTTCTGCCCGTCAGGGTACGTCGTTTCTGTTTCCCGATCTTGGCCCTCTATGGTCTATGGAAACAAGATCATGTAAAATAATACTCAACTCCAGATAAAAGCTGTTTTCAGCTCTCACACAGGGATTTACAGATTACTTCCTGGTATTAGCTCCTTACAAACGGGAACTGTGGGAAACTGAGCCTACTTTGGCAGCCTTTGCTTATAGACATAAGGAGTGGATAGATCCAAAGTGCAAAGAGTGTTTTACCTTCTATAGAAGTCTACAAAGTACTTCCAGCCTTAGAGGAATCAATCAACGTTCCTCCAGACTGCCAGTGAAAGTCTATTTTCCTCATGTGCATCCTGTAGTGAGCAGCCACTTGCTAAAGGCACAGAGCTTAGCTAATTGGTGAGCATTGATCCCTCTTATGTGTTGTTCACAGTGGCTAAGTTCAGTGCCTGCGGTGAAATAGTTGATGCAGCAGGATGTGCTCCAAACGATGGCGATGGACGAGTACTGGCTGAGTTCTGAGATGTGAAGACGAAGGAAGAAGGTGGGAAGAGAGGGAGAGATAATGATGGAGGAGTGAGGTGTTGCGTGGGCATGGAGACAGAGGCAACAGCGGGATACAGCACGATCCCCGTAAAGAGCAGAGGAAAGAAGGCTGCTGGGGGAATGTCAGGCCAGCCCTGGCATGCCCAGTTCCACACTCCATCTCAGTCAGTCAGTCAGGGCACAGCGCCTGGCTTTGGCACTCAGCACTGGCACTGATTTATGTGGCAGAGGATGGGACACAGCTCACCTCACCTCCTCCCCAGAGCTGAGCTGGTGTGTGGGCTAGGCTGCCCTCTTGTCACACTCTGAGCTGATGTGTGGGCTAGGCTGCCCTCATCACACTAAGAGCTGGTGTGTGGGCTAGGCTGCCCTCTTGTCACACTCTGAGCTGTGGGGGCTTGGTACTTGGTATAGAACCATACCAAGCTACCATGCAACTCTGAGGCCACATTACGAGTGTGTGGAATTCACTTTATGAGTTGACATACATGCAAAACATCTTGTGGGACAGTGGTCAACCCATTTACGTGAGGCACATTTGTTTTTGTAGTTATCTCTGTCCCCTTGTCCATTGGTCAGTTGGTTAATTGTGGATCATTATTATAGAGTTCTTATGGCCTATTGTAATGTTGTTTTGTCAAGAGGTTTCGACCTCTTGTGGTAACTGCTTAGTAAGGCCTTAAATTGAAAGTTTCTCAGGGTTACCCATCAAATTGGCTACAATATGTTCTGTGGTTTCCATTCGGTCTCAATGTAGAGTGGTAGAGTGTTTCTAAAGGGATGGACGTGGAGGGTTAAAATACTCTATGGTTGGGGCTGTGCCCTCCTGTGCCTACTGAACTGGTATCAGTTTGAACTCTGAGTACTGGCTCAGTTCAGCAGGAACAGGAGTGGAGCCCACTGTGTGCCATTACGCCCTCCAATCAGCATGCAGAAAGACATCCAGTACCCCATTAGCCCTGCCCACCAGACCCCCAAGGGCTTGTGCCATTGGCCTTGATGAAACCCAACATTCCTGTCAGCATTAAACCCTGAGACATCAGACAGAGGCATTGCAGCCTGTGAGAGTTGAATGTCCCTGCTTCAAGTATGAATGTTTCATAACCAGATTTATCATTAGGAACTGGCAGGCAGCATGGAGAAGATACATTGAATTTGCTGCATACTGATGCAGTTATTCTCCTCGGACTTCATGTTTATTTCAGTACGGCTTTTTTCCCCTTGACAATGCCGCAACCAAGCACACACGCACCTTCTATCTCTCTGAGCCGTCAAACGGAGAAACTGAAGTACATTGTGCGGTAATCCAAGTGAAATGTCTGCTATGTCCATGTAATTGACGTTACCTAGAGAGCCTCATTTTCAGCTGATTGGGAATGTCTGCTATTTTACTTTATGCTCCCCTGCCACAGAGATAATGTAGCACGTTATAAATCAGGACTTTGGAAACATTCTTTATCTCAAGATTTTTCACTCGTAGGATAAAAGAGGTTCATTAACCACACAATAAATCTCAGCTCATCCAATGGGCCGTGGATTGTAGACGGCATTTGCCGCCTCTTGGCATTTTTAACCTTGAAGAGATTACCTGAATGAAACCTAGTTTTGTAATATGACAAGACTGGTGGATTCTTGTCCTCAGGGCATTGGTCCAAATTCATATCTTTTTTTTTGTATCTATTAGGGGTAAAACTAGCCTAATCCACCAGACAGGGGATTAACATCAAGCTACTACTTAAAATGTCGCATTTGTGGTTCCTTAACTCTGAGGCATGCTGCTCTTCCTTTGTTGTCACAGGTGTCTCTTTCATGCTGTTCTGTGAGTCATCACTTTTGCTGTAAATCTCATGTAATCCTACCACAAAATCCATTAATAAAAAAGTATTACTTCATACAATGTCTGCTCTAGAATTTCTTCATTCTGAAGGTTCCCAAGGTTTTCTCTTGCTTCTATGTGGGTGTAGCGACAGATGATGATCAACAAAAGCCTTTTATCATCATAATGTCATTGCTTAGGTTTAGGTTTTTGCTTGGTGTATGAAAGTGTCTTAAATGACACCCAAATGATTTCTCATGTAATTGCAGGTCACAGGTTCAAATCCCCACCAAGATTACACTTGATCCACCCAGTGGGCTGCCTACAACCCACACTAGAACCATAAAATGACAATACACACTCTCCAGCCCTCTATAAGGTCTTCCGAGTGGCGCAGCGGTCTAAGGCACTGCATCTCAATGCAGGAGGCATCACTATAGTACCTGATTCAAATCCAGGCTGTATCACATCCAGCTGTAATTGGGAGTCACATAGGGCGGAGCACAATTGGCCCAGCGTTGTCTGGGTTTGGCTGGATTAGGTTGTCATTGTAAACAATCCTAAATGGGTTACCCAGACCAAAGACTCAGCTCTCCCCAGTACTCCTATTTTAGTTTCCATAGCAATGTCAAAGTCATTTTATCGGCCTCCTCAAAGGCCGACCAGATTTCATGATGTGGCTGCTTTATTTGGCTTGATTCTCTTTTGTTGCCCCCTCCACTATTTAATCAGGGTCCTTGTGGTCCTGGCCGTGGCAGCGTGCAGGCTGGGTAATTGGCTTAGGCTGAGCAGTACCAGCTGTGCTACAAAGCCAAGCCCCAGTCCACTCTGCCTCATAGCTTGTAAATGACAAGCTTGGAGAAAAACCACGGAATCGGGGGTACTGCCTGTCGGTCCTCCCAGCCACAGGTCACGACCTTGCCAAAACCCAACTCTCAGTGAAGAAAAGGACATCTCTTTGAAAAAGTATGCGGTGTGAAGTCATGCAAAAATTACACCGAATTTCCTATGAGTATTCTTTATGAAGTTCATATGTGCAGGACTTGAGGGGGAGCAGCTATTGGAAGGGAAGAAGGATTTCTTCACATGTCATACCCGTGTCCTCGTATATCACCTAATATGTCATCATGCATCATCTGGTGTGTCAATTGAGCTTTACCTCAAGAATGCTTTTTTTCTTTCAGAGACAATATGTCATTCATTTAAAATGTACGCAGTGTCATCACCCTTGAAACATCTTTCCCAACACAATTAGTTAAGTGGCAACAGTGCTCAGCCAAAAGAATAAGGACAGGATAAAAGTCCAAACTTGCCCAGATTTGCTCACAAGGTTAAGGACAAAGTAATTGTTGCTGGACTAAGTCCAAGTTTAAGGAACATTAACTTATTTTGAGTAATAATCTTTTTTTACTCAATGAATGAGTGAACTCTCAGTACCCTGCTCTCAGTACCCTGCTCTCAGTACCCTGCTCTCAGTACCCTGCTCTCAGTACCCTGCTCTCAGTACCCTGCTCTCAGTACCCTGCTCTCAGTACCCTGCTCTCAGTACCCTGCTCTCAGTACCCTGCTCTCAGTACCCTGCTCTCAGTACCCTGCTCTCAGTACCCTGCTCTAGTTTCTCATAACTAGGGCCCGTAGCTTTTCCTCGACAGACAACGTGGACAAGAGAATTCCTGGTCCTACATAACCTCTGTCTTGTCCTCCCCCCTACATCTTCTGATCTGGGAGCCAGACTGGAGCTATAGGGAGATCTGAGGCTGATAAAGGAGAGGGAAACAGCTGAGTTGAAGGCCTCAGTACATCTCATCCGTGCTCTCATGCTCCCTTTTCCTCTCCAGATGGTTTTTCCTACACCGTGTCAGTGCTGACCTCAGCTTCTTAGAGGCCAGCTCGTGTGTGTGTGTGTGTCCTCACTACAGTTACAGTACATATTTCCAAACTTATATCAAAACTAAATCAAAGCTGACAGGACTTACAACACAAGAACAACTGAATATACTGAACCAAAATTACTCCAATTCCTCAAGGCAAGACCCCATTGCCAGGTGCGACAGACAAATTCAATGGCAGCAATGGTGTAATACGCAAATAATGCACTGTATGGACAAGCTGTGATTACGCAGCTACACCCTTCCCTTGCTTTGTTCTCTGTGCTGGCAGGAGCATAGTGTCAATGATCTGACGTTAACTGGAAAGGAAAAGGCAAGTGTTGTGATTGATTGGATGAGATTGTATCAACAACACTCACTAATTAGATAGCATTCAGTAATGGCTTAATGCGTAAGCCTAGTATGACCGCTGAATGCGAAATTCCTGACACATGTTCTCTGAACCACTTAGAGGTGTTTGGAGGCACTTCCAATATTGTCAGATCGGCAGTTTATGAAATCATCCATCTGAACACTGAAAAAGAACAGATAGCCAGTGACCTCCATGACACCGTCATCCATTACCTCAGACTCCAAACAACTTGAAGCTTATTTTCTCATTGCTTCTGTTCTGTTCCTTCACCACAGTCAAATCCCCTTTACCCACTTAAAATCTGCATCAGAACCATGGAGAATGATGCAAATGCTCGCACGCTACAGACCACATCCACCTCCTGGCCTGTTGTCCTCATTTTGCCGTGTAGAGAACACATCATTTTATAACTCACTCAGGTAGCTGGCATTCAGGCGGGTTCATGAACTGCAAGTGGAAAAGGAGAGGGGGAGGAGAGGAAAGGGAAGAGAAGCCAGAAGGAGTGTAGTACTGGAGCGGTTTCAGGGCCCATCGTCATGTCAGACAGTACATCATTGGCTGTCTGCTGAACACCTGGAGGCAAAGTGCTGGGTAATTAAAGAGGGCACGGCTGCGTCTGCACGCAACCACCATTAACCCATCGCACCTCAATTGGAGCAGAGAAGGGCCAGTTGTGGGAGAGAGAGAGCTGCTGTGAGTGGATTAGCCCTTGACATGTCAAATATGATACAACAAACGGCTAAGCCCTGGACTAATAAAGCCTGGAATTTTCCCCCTATAACTATAAAGTGCAGGAATTTGTATGAAGAAGTAGAGCAACACTTGAAATCAGTTGTTTGCTTCAACAATATAACAATAACAACAACTGTAAAGCCACAGAAGGCCACAACCCAGCTAGCAAACGTGGTTCTTTGGAAGTTGTCGGAAACGTATGTTTTTGGTTTCACATTGGTTGTGGGAACGAAGCTATAAGTTTCTTGTAAAACAGAACAGAAGTGAACATTTTGCCTGTTCCGGAAACATACATTTTTTGGTTGCATAGAGATTCTAAAAAATGTTTACTCTGGTTCCTTGAAAGTGTTCTTGGGAGATTTTATTAACGTTCTGAGAATGGAAATTATAGGCTATTTGGTGGGTTTTTGAATAACTTATTTAACTTGCAATTAATGTTTGAATAACACTTTGAATAACACTGCTAGCTTTTTTAAATTCTATGTTTAATGACTCCAAGCACAGATAGGACACATGGAAATGAATTTCCTTGGGCATTAATTATACGAACACATTTATTATTTATTGTGACCTGGCATCAGTGAGACTTGAACATACAGTGCCTTCAGCAGGTATTCACACCACTTAAGTTGTTCACCTTTTGATGCGTTACAGCCTGAATTTAAAATGGATTCAATATGATTATTTTTCTCACCCATCTACACACAATACTCCATAATGTTCTAAGTCACACACATTTTTATAACATTCCCAGAATGTAGTAAAAATATGACATTAAATAGAAACACATGGGAACTTGTGTGGAATCTTCTGTGGGAAGAACACAGAAGAACAGTGTTACTTAATCTTCTCGGAACAATTTGAGAACATGACTTTAATCAGAGACATGAGGAAACATTATGCTGAGGTACTGAAATTCCAACAGAAGAATGTTATTTCTTAACATTCTCGGAACAATTTGAGAACATTACTGTTACATCTGCTCCTGCCACGCCCTCTACTGCTCATCCTGTGTCTCCTTGACCTGCCGCCGCTCGTCCAGTGCTCTCTCCATCTCCCTCTCCCTCTCCCCCCTCTCTCTCTCTCTCTCTGTGTGATTGTGTGGGTTGAGACAGGTGTGCTGGAGTCCCCCGCAGGTGCAACCTGTTCCATAATCAAGACCTCTGCAAATACTCAGTCCTGCCACTTTGTAGTCTCTGCTCAGTCAGTCTACGTTTCTAGCCGTTTGTCACTATTTAGATCTTGTTATCCTGTTGTGCTTGTTTTCCTTGCCTGACACGGTTTTCCTCTCCACTACAGTTCTTCCCACTCTGACTCTGGTCCCTGTCTCCTGTCCCACTTCTCCTCATCCTGTTACTCAGCCTTGGATTCCCCTCTGGACCTGCTTACCCTGTCCCAACCCCTCTCGCTCCAGCCTCAGCCTCCACACCTGCTTTCCTGCAACCCACCCGAGCTTCCCCTGACCTGCACTCCATCTTATCCCTGTGTTTCAATTATTACCTTGGTTACTTCATCCCAGTCTCCTTGTCTGAGTCTGCTCCGCAATGCAGGCAACTCTTGTTATTGAGCCTATATAGCCGTTCCTCTGGAGACAACCCAGCTCTGCCTAGTTGCATAGGCTCGGGAAACGGTGACTCGGCCGTCTTCTGCGACTCTCGGGGAACCTCGGGTAGCCTTTGGTTCTCTCGACAACGGGGCCATCTGGGACTTCCTTGGACGGGCGAGCAAAATCGAATCCCCTTTCCCTCTGTCGTTCCCATAGTCAATCCTGATGGTCAAGGCGATGAGGGAGTTGAGATCTGTCGGTAATTACCTGGCTGCAAGCTCGTCCTTGACCTACTCCGGGACTCCGTGTAGGAACATGTCGAACAGCGCTTCCTGGTTCCAGGCACTCTCAGCTGCCAACGTGCAGAAATCCACCGCATAGTCTGCCACACTGTGGGAGTCCTGTCGAAGCTGGAGGGCTGAAGTTCAAAGATGAGAGCACACTGAGCTAGAAACGCCTGACAGATTCCCGGTTCTCCATTAAAGCGTTCCGGGGAGGTAAGCTCCTGGGAAGGCAGAGTGACCAGTGAGGGTGTGTTGTTAACAGCTGAGTTACTGAGGGGCTGTGAGGTTCCATAGTAGTAGTATGCCTCTCATCCAATGCCCGGTCATGGCGTTCGGGCCAAGGTGTGGACACCCTTCATAAGGCCACGAAGCAATTCCTCGTGCCTACCAATGGTGGCTCCATGGGAGGAGATGGCGTTGCGCAGCTGGTCCGAGGGTGCTGGGTCAGTCATGGCCAGTTCGTACTATCACATTTCAGGTAAGACCAAGATGCACATAAAGTCGATGTACGGTTTATTAATCGAACAGGGGCAGGCAAAAGACGGTTCTAGGGCAGGCAGAGGTCAGTAATCCAGATTGGTGGGGCAAAGGTACAGGACGGCAGGCAGGCTCAGGGCAGGCAGAATGGTCAACACCGGGGAAACTAGGAAACAGGAACAATCGAGAGATAGGAGTAGAGGGGAAACCAAGAAAATGATGCCGTCAGGTTTGTTTTAATATAAGGAATATTAAATTATTTATACTTTTACTTTTGATACTTATGTATATTTTAGCAATTACTTTGATATTTAAAACCAAATACTTTTAGACTTTTAATCAAGTAGTATTTTACTAGATGACTAACTTTTACTTTAGTAATTGTCGTGTAAGCTATCCTTACTTTTACCCGCTGGGCATACACTGGTTGAATCAATGTTATTCCAATGCAATTGGCAATATATTGTGCGGAAAATGTGGAAAATACATTTGATTTGAAAAAGTAATTAACCAGAACTCTTTTCACCTCATTTCAACCAGCATTGTAAACATTGAAATTAGGGTAAAACTTAAACTTAAACACATTGACTTGAAATTATGTTGAATTTACTCACTGAAGTGCATTACCCTTCATATACCAGTAGGAGTCAATGTTCATATTTCAATATACCTCTTTGTTTAGGATGAAAGCAATACATTGATTCAAACATAACATTTTACTACCAACATTGAAACAAGGTCAAATAAAAGATGAAATTCAAGATACTTTCTGCCACCCAATATACAGTGTATTCAGAAGGTATTCAGACCCCTTGACATTTTAAAACATTTAGTTACGTTACAGCCTTATTATAAAATGTATTCAATTGTTTTTTCCCCTCATAAATCTACACACAATACCACATAACGACAAAGCATATTTTGCAAATGTATTACAAATAAAACCCGGAAATATCACATTTACATAAGTCTTCAGACCTTCTACTCAGTACTTTATTGAAGCAACTTTGGCAGCGATTATAGCCTTGAGTCTTCGTCTTGAGTATGACGCTACAAGCTAGGCACACCTGTATTTGGGGAGTTTTTACCCATTCTTCTGTGCAGATCCTCTCAAGCCCTGTCAGGTTTGATGGGGAGTGTCACTGCACAGCTATTTTCAGGTCTCTCCAGAGATGTTCGATCGGGCTCTGGCTGGGCCGCTCAAGGACTTTCAGAGACTTGTCCCGAAGCCACTCCTGGATTGTCTTGGCTGTGTGCTTAGGGTTGTTGACTGGGGGGAAGGTGAATCTTCGCCCCAGTCTGAGGTCCTGGGCGCTCTGGAGGAGGTTTTCATCAAGGATCTCTCTGTACTTTTCTCCGTTCATCTTTCCCTCGATCCTGACTAGTCTCCCATTTCCTGCTGCTGAAAAACAACCCCATAGTATGAATCTGCCACCTCCATTCTTCACCGTAGGGATGGTGCCAGGTTTCCTCCAGATGTGATGCTTGGCATTCAGGCCAAAGAGTTCAATCATGGTTTCATCACACCAGAGAATCTTGCTTCTCATGGTCTGAAAGTCTTCAGGTACCTTTTGGCAAACTCCAAGCGGGCTGTCATGTGCCTTTTACTGAGAAGTGGCTTCCGTCTGACCACTCTACTATAAAGGCCTGATTTGTGGAGTGCTGCAGAGATGGTTGTCCTTCTGGAGGGTCCTTCCATCTCCACAGAGGAACTCTGGAGCTCTGTCAGAGTGACCATCCGGTTCTTGGTCACCTCCTTAATCAAGGCCCTTCTCCCCCGATTGCTCAGGTTGGCCGGGCAGCCAGCTCTAGGAGGAGCCCTTGTGGTTCCAAATGTCTTCCATTTAAGAATGATGGTGGCCAGGGGCCTCCCGAATGGCGGAGTGGTCTAAGTGCTCGCTGTGCTACTAGAGATCCTAGTTCGAGTCCAGGCTCTGTCGCTGCCGGCTGTGACCGAGAGATCCATGGGGCGGCGCACAATTGGCCCAGTGTTGTCCAGGTTATGGGAGGGATTGGCCGGCCAGGATGTCTTTGTCCCATTGCACTCTAGCGACTCCTGTGGTGGGCCGGGCACATGCACGCTAACACGGTCGCCAGATGTACGGTCTTCCGGGTTAACGAGCATTGTGTCAAGAAGCAGAGCGGCTTGGATGGGTCGTGTTTTGGAGGACGCGGGGCTCTCAACTTTTGCCTCTCCCGAGTCCGTACAGGAGTTGCAGCAATGGGACAAGATTGTAACTACCAATTGGATACCATGAAATTGGGGAGGCAAAAAATGAATGATGGAGGCAACTCTTGGGGACCTTCAATGCTGCAGCCATTTTTTTGGTAGCAATCCCGTCTCGGAGATCTACGGACAATTCCTTTGACCTGATGGCTTAGTTTTTGCTCGGACATGTATTGTAAACTGTGGGACCTTAAATAGACAGGTGTGTGCCTTTTCAAATTATGTCCAATCAATTGAATTTACCACAGGTGGACTCCAATCAAGTTGTAAAAACATCTCAAGGATGCTCAATGGAAACAGGATTCACCTCTCTGAAAACTTTTTTATTTGTAATAAATTTGCAAAATTTTCTAAACTTGTTTTCGCTTTGTGATTATGGGGTATTGTGTATAGATTGACGAGGAAAACAAATATTTTAATCAATTTTAGAATAACATTACATATATTTTGGGGGGAAAATGTCAAGGGGTCTGAATACTTTCCGGAGGCACTGTATAACTCAATATTAGGAAGATGTTCCACATTTTTAGTATACATGGTGTATATTTAATATGTTCTCACCTAGTGATTTGTTTTTTCATTTCCACATGGAATTTTCAGTTGAAATAAATCTATGAGGCCCTAATCTATGGATTTTACAGGACTGGGCAGGGGTGCAGCCATGGGTGGGCTTTGGAAGGCATAGGCCCAGCCACTTGGCAGCCAACCCACTAGGGAGCGGACTCTTATTGTTCCCAGCACAAGGTACACCTGTGTAATGATCATGCTGTTGAATCAACTTCTTGACATGCCCTATCTTCGCATTGGAGAAATGCTCAATTTAAAGAGATGTAAACAAATTTGTGCACACAATTTGAGAGAAATAAGCTTTTTGTGCTTATGGAACATTTCTGGGATTTTATATTTTAGCTCATGAAACATGGGAACAACACTTTACATGTTGAGTTTATATTTTTGTTCAGTGTAGATTGATGTAACAACCCTGTTGGTCAGGGTTGTTAAGTCCATGTATTTAAGTTGAAGTTTTACCCTAATTTCAATGTTCACAATGCTGGTTGAAATGAGATGAAAACAGTACTTGTTGATGACTTTTCTCAAATCCAATGTATTTTCCATCTTGATTCCATGTCACAATACGTTGACATATTAAGCTGAAACAATGTTGATTCAACCAGTGTGTGCCCAGTGTCCTTCCTCACCACTGTATGACTGATCAAAATGTGCTGGGCCAATTGTGCACCGCCCTATGGGACTCCTAGTCACAGCCGGTTGTGATACAGCCTGGATTTGCACCAGGGTGTCTGCAGTGACGCCTCAAGCACTGAGATGCAGTGCCTCAGGCCGCTTCGCCACTCGGGAGCTATGTTAATATGTTCTCACCTAGTGACAAAACAAACTGCACGCACCAGAGCTCAGACAACTCAGTACATGGCTTAGGGGTAACTTCCAGTTATCTTCCCTATCTTTACATGATGTCAAAGTCTTAATTAATTAATTAAATAACTTTAGGGGTTCCGTTTCAACTCTCACCATTGCACCTCACTCACAGATCTGGTGTTACAAAACAAGGACATACTGGAAATTCAGGCATGCAAAAAAAACTGTGGCTCGGAGCCAGAAAATTATCTTAAAAGGAATACATTCTCTGCAAACACAGTTACTCTTGTCACTTGATATCTCACATGGAAGGAATCTGTAAATTTTCTCATCCTAATGTCTGGAAACTTTGGCGACGTGTTGATATCCATTTCTCTGCATGACTCATGAGTTAACCTCATCGGATGTTAAGTAGCTCAGAGATCACTGTTTACTGAATTCTATGTTTCTGTGACTATGCAAGCAGCACTGATGAAACTTGCCGTTGGAGGTGAAGCAGCATCTTCACGCAAGCCCATGGTAACATGTCTCCACCTTGAGGTAGATGTTGCTAATTGCTTATGGGAGTCAATGGTTCATTTCCATTTACCCAGTAGTGATCCAGTAATACAACTGGACTGAGCGTTTCCGTTGCTGTGTCATCCCAGCCAAGGTTTACCTGCTTAACAGTTAATTGTCTACATCTGCTGTTTATTGAGTTTTAATACTCAAATGTAGGTTGTAATTCAGCATGTTGGTGCCACTCGTATCATGTTCTGTTGAAAAACAGTTTAAAAAAACTCTCTCTTTCCACAAGACACATATTTTGTTAAAATATTTATTTATACATTGTCAATGTACAAAATAACAGAAATGTAATCCTCTTTCAGAATAACAGCAATAGTAAAGCGTTCAACAAATGTATACTCTTAAAAACAATATTGTACAAAATAAATGTTTAACCAATTGAAAAATGTATTCAACTACCCTTCTGTACAATGTTCGCTGAGTGTACAAAACATTAGGGACGCCTTCCAAATATTGAGTTGCTTAAAAATCCTTCTTTAACCCGTCTCCTCCCCTTCATCTACACCGATTGAAGTGGATTTAACAAGTGACATCAAAAAGGGATCATAGCTTTCACTTGGATTCACCTGGTCAGTTTTTGTCATGGAAAGAGCAGGTGTCCTTAATGTTTTGTCCACTCAGTGTATGTAAAAATAATATTGCATTTTCTAAATATATCTACATATTTTTGTTGTTGTTTTTAATTCAGTTCTATTTAAGTGGTGCAATAAGAAAGTACCCCTTTCAATGAAAACCATCTTCACAGTAAAATAGTATCTGTTTCAAAGCTGAAACAGTGAAACAAAAGCAGCTTCCATAGTGCATCTTTTATGATAAATCTTGAATGAGTTTGAACTCCCTTTTTAATAAAAAAAACAAACTTTTTTTGGAATGCATAAAATGAAACAGATTGGTGTTGCTACAGTAACAGAGAACCACAAAGATGCTCTTTCGTCAGTGTACCAGGTCCTGGGCTGATGACAATGAAGACAATGAACAAAACCAACAACAGAGAAAACCGTTGTATGTAGACCTGGTTGTATCAAGGCCACATTTGGGTGGAGCTAGATAATGGAGGAACTGCATTCTCTGTGGTAACTCACACACACACACACACACACACACACACACACACACACACACACACACACACACACACACACACACACACACACACACACACACACACACACACACACACACACACACACACCAGCGGCAGTTAGTGCCGTTTCAGATTTGGGAGGACAATCTTTTTCTTATGAGCTTGGCCTTATTTCTATTTCAGCATATTGGATGACTGTCATTTCATATTCCATTCATCCAGCTCAATGTAACATCGATAGGTTTAGGCAACTACATGATACTAGAATTTGCCCTATACTTACCTTGACCCACTGGGCACAAACTGGTTGAATCAACATTGTCTCAGTGTAATTAGACGTATATTAGACGTGTATATGTTACGTGGAAAATACATTGGATTTGAAAAAAGTCATAAACTTTTGTTTTGAGGGTGAGATTTCAACCACAGGATTATGTCATCATAGTACCACTTTTCAACATAGACAACCCTTCTTTAAAATACAGTAAATTGAATTTGTACCTTTTGAAACAATGTCAGATCTTCAACGGAATGTCCAATATCAGGAAAAAACATGTCTGGGCAGCACCTCCTATTGGAGAATTGATCTACAACTATTCATTTGGTCTCCAATACAGGGTTTTAACCAAACCCAGCTTAGTTTTTATATCACCTACTACCAATGTGCTATTGTGAGTGATTACTCAGAGACATCTCAATAACTAAATATATTCACTGTTGCTATCAAAGTAGTTCCAAAGGGTAGGTTTAACAGAGCAAAGGAAATGTAACCATACATTATAAGTCCTATATCATCAATTATACTTTTTAGGTCTATATAGCATTGCAAATTCATCAACAGCTATTAAGACTAAATCAAATGAGACTGGTAAGACTAAATCAAACTTGATTCAAATTGCATTTAAATTTGATTAGATTTAGTCATATTCTTTAACTTTGATTTTTGATGGAGATCTGCTTGGATAGTTCCATCTGTGCCATTGACTTAGTCTGGCTTTAATTGCAGTATGCTACAAATTAATAATTGACATTTGTATTTTTAATATTTTTACTTTTATGAAACCCCCTGAGTAGGAAGCCCCCCCCCCTTCCTCCTCTGAGGAGCCTCCACTGAGTCTCTCTCTCTCTATGTCTCTCAAACACACACACAGCTACGCCTGCCCCAGGCAGCCCGTTGTGGTCTAACCGCTTGACACAGACAGGCAGGTGGTGGTGGAGCTCAGGCGGCGGCTCTTCTTGGGGGCATTGGGTGCAGGCGGGGGGCTGACAGTGAGACTCCTGATCTTATTGAAACTGTTCCTCAGGCTGCTGTGCCTGATGCTCCCGGTGCTGCTGGTCTCCTTGGACACAAAGGTGTCAGGGTGACAGAGGCCTGCCCTGAGGCAGCAGCAGCACAACAAGCCGGCAATGGCCTTCCTCAGCTCTGTGCTGCCCAGGGTGTAGATGACAGGGTTCAGGGCCGAGTTTATCACGGCCAGGGCGATGACCCAGTCGGCGCTGAAGAGCGGTGCGCACTGCCGCGACACACAGAAGAAGTCCACCAGCAGCAGGATGAACAGGGGCCCCCAACATATGATGAACACACCCACGATGGAGATGACTGTCTTCAGCAGCCCCAGGGAGCGCTTGCGGCTGCGCTGGGAGCCCACCTTGGAGCTGCTGCGCACGTGGCTGTAGATGGCGCCATAGAGCACGCCAATAGCCAGCAGGATGAGGGAGAAGATGAGCAGGGAGAAGAGGATGTAGCTCTTGGAGTAGAGCGGCAGCAGGGTAGAGCAGCTCTCCAGGCTGCACACGCAGTTCCAGCCCAGCAGGGGGAGGAAGCCGATGGCGAAGGCCACGATCCAGCACAGCGCCACCAGGCCGTAGATACGATACGTCTTCCTGGCCGACTTCTGTTGCAGCGGCTTCATCATGGTGGTGTAGCGCTCCACAGCTATCAGCAGCAGGCTGAAGATGGAGGCGGCGAGGGCCACGAACAGTACCCCCTCCCTGAACAGCCACAGAGCCGGGCTCAGTCTGAACGTCTGGCTGCCCGACATCCAGATGTTGACCACGTAGGCCGCCCCGGCCAGCAGGTCGCTCAGGGTGATGTTGGCGATGCACACGTAGACCCAGCGGCGGCTGTGGAGGATCCGGGAGAGCACGGCCACTAGGACCAGCAGGTTCTCCAGGATGATGAGGACGCTGATGAAGAGGGAGAGGGCCGCTGCCGAGCTCAGGCCACCCTGGCGGGGCACGCGATGCTGCAGTCGCCCTGTGTGGTTGTAGTGCTCCAGGATCACATCAATGTTAATAGCGCTGCTGTTGGTGGTGTTGCTGGCCCAGAGGTACAGATGAGAGCAAGAGGTTGAGGAGCTCAGGGAGGACAGGGCATCCATGGCTGGGTTGTGAAGGGCTTGGCAAGTCAGAAAATGGCTGGGTCGGGTTGGACAAGGCAGGACTTGGGTGAGTGTAGAACTCCTGATGTGGGCTCAGACTCAGGCTAAAACGGTCTCTCCACTGGAGTTCTGCTGTCTCACAACCCACCTAGCAAACACAGGAAGATGTTTGATATGAAAAGATGTCTGATATGCGATAATAAGTTCTAAGCTGTTTGTAGGGCATAAACTACAGGTAATGAAAATAATGTGTTTTTTTGGTCAAATTGCATTGTTTATAAATGTGTTGTAAAAAGCTGAAAGAAATCGCCCAAAATCCCACAAATACAACAAATGTTTAGACAGTGAGATGACATGGATTCTCATCATAAAACTGCATGCCTCCGCTAGCAGGCATTAGGGCCATTTAAACCTATGTGGTGCTGTTTAAACCACCATGTGGTTAGTTGAGAGGAGCAGCCAGCTGCGGCCAGGAAGGGGGTTTAAATCTGCATGTGAAGCCAACATCTTTCAAAGTTTGAAAACAACTATTTCCAAATCCCTGTTAGTAGTAATGACTTAAAAACAACATCCTACTGTCCCACAATTGCTAAGTATTAACTGTTTTCCACTGTAGAGTGAAATAAAAAGTACCATATTACATTTATAACTTTTGTTCATTTTTTGATTTTATAATACAATTTCTTTTATGCATAATTAGTGTTGTAATTTGTTGCATGGGAGCAAAAGCTTGTACATGACCGCAAATACCTTGCATATTTACGGCTGCAGTTAAATTAAATGTGACAATACACCTGGCTCTCCATCCCAATCATTATCTACTTGTATCATTTCACATGAATAGGCTAACACACATAAAGACAAATATTGTATCCTTTTGATTTTAACACAATAAACACTTGAAGAACAAATGTCACTTACTGGTGCAGCGATGCCGTTGGTAGTGATGCGGTGTGTGGACAACCACCCCCTGTGTGGGCGGGTAGTGCAGATGTGTTCCACTCTATAGAAGCGATGAGGAAGGAAGCCCTACACTCAGAAGGTTACTCACATGACACCACACCCAAAGCGACCAACACACACACACGAGAAGCAAGAGGTTATTGACACTGATGGGGTGTTTCGTCACTGGCCAAAAGAAAACACACCAATTGTGAAATGCTTCAGAACGTGAATATTCATAGATGGATGCCACCCAATCAACGCGTTAATTGCTAAATAGATATAGGCTAATCCACGCTTGCATAAGGTCACCACAATGTTGTTTTTTAAATATATACATTATATATATTTCCCCCCCATGTAATTTTCCACATGTCAAGGTCAGACTTAATCTCACTGATGTAAACACTTTTCCCATCCACTACTTGCACCGCTGCAATACTTGAATCCTATTGCTCAAGTTGCCCCATGATGATTACGGGAAGAGACTTTCATAATGTTTTCATGGTACATGTGTGTCGAAGTGGTTGGACCATGATGTTTTCTAGGATGTGTCACAAGATACTTTTTCTACTAGGAGGGCATCAGGCCAGTGTTTACAGTTGAAGTCAGAAGTTTACATACATTTAGGTTGGAGTCATTAAAACTCGTTTTTCAACCACTCCACAAATTTCTTGTTAACAAACTATAGTTTTGGCAAGTCGGTTAGGACATCTACTTTGTGCATGACACAAGTCATTTTTCCAAACAATTGTTTACAGCCAGATTATTTGCCTTACAACTCACAGTATCACAATTCCAGTGGGTCAGAAGTTTACATAACCTAAGTTGACTGTGCCTTTAACCAGCTTGGATAATTCCAGAAAATATCATGTCTTTAGAAGCTTCTGATAGGCTCATTGACATAATTTGAGTCAATTGGAGGTGTACCTGTGGATGTCTTGTATTTCAAGGCCTACCTTCAAACTCAGTGCCTCTTTGCTTGACATCATGGGAAAATCAAAAGAAATCAGCCAATATCTCAGAAAAAAAATGTAGACCTCCACAAGTCTGTTTCATCCTTGGGAGCAATTTGTAAACGCCTGAGAGTACCATGTTCATCTGTACAAACAATAGTACGCAAGTATAAATACCACTGGACCACGCAGCTGTCATACCGCTCAGGAAGGAGACAATTTCTGTCGCCTAGAGATGAATGTACTTTGGTGCGAAAAGTGCAAATATATCCCAGAACAACAGCAAAGGACCTTGTGAAGATGCTGGAGGAATCAGGCACAAAAGTATCTATATCCACAGTAAAACGAGTCCTATATCGACATAACCTGAAAGGGCCCTTAGTAAGGAAGAAGCCACTGCTCCAAAACCGCCATAAAAAAAGCCAGACTATGGTTCTCAACTTCCCATGGGGACAAAGATTGTACTTTTTTGAGAAATGTCCTCTGGTCTGATGAAACAAAAATATAACTGTTTGACCATAATAACCATTGTTATGTTTGGAGGAAAAATTGGGAGGCTTGCAAGCCTAAGAACACCATCCCAACCGTGAAGCACGGGGGTGGCAGCATCATGTTGTGGGGCTTTGCTGCAGGAGGGACTGGTGCACTTCACAAAATAGATGGCATCATGAGGGAGGAAAATTATGTGGATATATTGAAGCAAATTCTCAAGACAACCGCCAGGAAGTTAAAGCTTGGTCGCAAATGGGTCTTCCAAATGGACAATGACCCCAAGCATATGTTGTCACATAATGGCTAAAGGACAACAAAGTCAAATCAAATCAAATGCATTTATATAGCCCTTCGTACATCAGCTAATATCTCAAAGTGCTGTACAGAATCCCAGCCTAAAACGCCAAACATCAAGCAATGCAGGTGTAGAAGCACGGTGGCTAGGAAAAACTCCCTAGAAAGGCCAAAACCTAGGAAGAAACCTAGAGAGATACCAGGCTATGTGGGGTGGCCAGTCCTCTTCTGGCTGTGCCGGGTGGAGATTATAACAGAACATGGCCAAGATGTTCAAATGTTCATAAATGACCAGCTTGGTAAAATAATAATAATCCCAGGCAGAACAGTTGAAACTGGAGTAGCAGCACGGCCAGGTGGACTGGGGACAGCAAGGAGTCATCATGTCAGGTAGTCCTGAGGCATGGTCCTAGGGCTCAGGTCCTCCGAGAGAGAGAAAGAAAGAGAGAAAGAGAGAATTAGAGAGAGCATACTTAAATTCACACAGGACACCGGATAGGACAGGAGAAGTACTCCAGATATAACAAACTGACCCTAGCCCGCCGACACATAAACTACTGCAGCATAAATACTGGAGGCTGAGACAGGAGGTGTCAGGAGACACTTTGGCCCCATCCAAGGACACCCCTGGACAGGGCCAAACAGGAAGGATATAACTCCACCCACTTTGCCAAAGCACAGCCGCCACACCACTAGAGGGACATCTTCAACCACCAACTTACCATTCTGAGACAAGGCCGAGTAAAGCCCACAAAGATCTCTGCCACCGCACAACCCAAGGGGGTGCGCCAACCCAGACAGGAAGATCACATCAGTGACTCAACTCACTCAAGTGACGCACCCCTCCTAGGGACGGTATGAAAGAGCCCTAGTAAGCCAGTGACTCAGCCCCTGTAATAGGGTTAGAGGCAGAAAATCCCAGTAGAAAGAGGGGAACCGGCCAGGCAGAGACAGCAAAGGCAGTTCGTTGCTCCAGAGCCTTTCCGTTCACCTTCACACTCCTGGGCCAGAGTACACTCAATCATATGACACATGTTACGTAGATGGAAAAAAGCTGTCCTTGAAACGGTCTTGATATGTTCTTCAAAAGAGAGATCAGGGTCCAGAGTAACGCCGAGGTCCTTAACAGTTTTATTTGAGACGACTCTACAACCATTAAGATTAATTGTCAGATTCAACAGAAGATCTCTTTGTTTCTTGGGACCTAGAACAAGCATCTCTGTTTTGTCCGAGTTTAAAAGTAGAACGTTTGCAGCCATCCACTTCCTTATGTCTGAAACACATGCTTCTAGCGAGGGCAATTTTGGGGCTTCACCATGTTTCATTGAAATGTACAGCTGTGTGTCATCTGCATAGCAGTGAATGTTAACATTATGTTTTCGAATGACATCCCCAAGAGGTAAAATATATAGTGAAAACAATAGTGGTCCTAAAACGGAACCATGAGGAACACCGAAATTTACAGTTGATTTGTCAGAGGACAAACCATTCACAGAGACAAACTGATATCTTTCCGACAGATAAGATCTAAACCAGGCCAGAACTTGTCCGTGTAGACCAATTTGGGTTTCCAATCTCTCCAAAAGAATGTGGTGATCGATGGTATCAAAAGCAACACTAAGGTCTAGGAGCACGAGGACAGATGCAGAGCCTCGGTCTGATGCCATTAAAAGGTCATTTACCACCTTCACAAGTGCAGTCTCAGTGCTATGATTGGGTCTAAAACCAGACGGAAGCATTTCGTCTGGTTACATTGTTTGTCTTCAGGAAGGCAGTGAGTTGCTGCGCAACAGCCTTTTCTAAACATTTTGAGATGAATGGAAGATTAGATATAGGCCGATAGTTTTTTATATTTTCTGGGTCAAGGTTTGGCTTTTTCAAGAGGGGCTTTATTTCTGCCACTTTTAGTGAGTTTGGTACACATCCGGTGGATAGAGAGCCGTTTATTATGTTCAACATAGGAGGGCCAAGCACAGGAAGCAGCTCTTTCAGTAGTTTAGTTGGAATAGGTTCCAGTATGCAGCTTGAAGGTTTAGAGGCAATGATTATTTTCATCATTGTGTCAAGAGATATAGTACTAAAACACTTGAGCGTCTCTCTTGATCCTAGGTCCTGGCAGAGTTGTGCAGACTCAGGACAACTGAGCTTTGAAGGAATACGCAGATATAAAGAGGAGTCCATAATTTGCTTTCTAATAATCATGATCTTTTGATGTTCCTTGGTTGGGGTCTGAGCAGATTATTTGTTGCAATTGCAAACATAATAAAATGGTGGTCCGATAGTCCAGGATTATGAGGAAAAACATTAAGATCCTCAACATTTATTCCATGGGACAAAACTAGGTCCAGAGTATGACTGTGACAGTGAGTGGGTCCAGAGACATGTTGGACAAAACCCACTGAGTCGATGATGGCTCCGAAAGCCTTTTGGAGTGGGTCTGTGGACTTTTCCATGTGAATATTAAAGTCACCAAAGATTAGAATATTATCTGCTATGACTACAAGATCCGATAGGAATTCAGGGAACTCAATGAGGAACGCTGTATATGGCCCAGGAGGCCTGAAAACAGTAGCTATAAAAAGTGATTGAGTAGGCTGCATAGATTTCATGATTAGAAGCTCAAAAGACGAAAACGTCATTTTCTTTTGTAAATTGAAATTTGCTATCGTAAATGTTAGCAACACCTCCGCCTTTGCGGGATGCACGGGGGGATATGGTCACTAGTGTAGCCAGGAGGTGAGGCCTCATTTAATACAGTAAATTCATCAGGCTTAAGCCATGTTTCAGTCAGGTCAATCACATCAAGATTATGATCAGTGATTGGTTCATTGACTATAATTGCCTTTGAAGTAAGGGATCTAACATTAAGTAGCCCTATTTTGAGATGTGAGGTATCATGATCTCTTTCAATAATGACAGGAATGGAGGAGGTCTTTATCCTAGTGAGATTGCTAAGGCGAACACCGCCATGTTTTGCCCAACCTAGGTCGAGGCACAGACACGGTCTCAATGGGGATAGCTGAGCTGACGACACTAACTGTGCTAGTGGCAGACTCCACTATGCTGGCAGGCTGGTTCACAGCCTGCTGCCTGGCCTGCACCCTATTTCATTGTGGAGCTAGAGGAGTTAGAGCCCTGTCTATGTTGGTAGATATGATGAGAGCACCCCTCCAGCTAGGATGGAGTCCGTCACTCCTCAGCAGGTCAGGCTTGGTCCTGTTTGTGGGTGAGTCCCAGAAAGAGGGACAATTATCTACAAATTCTTTCTTTTGGAAGGGGCAGAAAACAGTTTTCAACCAGCGATTGAGTTGTGAGACTCTGCTGTAGAGCTCATCACTCCCCCTAACTGGGAGGGGGCCAGAGACTATTACTCGATGCCGACACATCTTTCTAGCTGATTTACACGCTGAAGCTATGTTGCGCTTGGTGATCTCTGACTGTTTCATCCTAACATCATTGGTGCCGACGTGGATAACAATATCTCTATACTCTCTACACTCGCCAGTTTTAGCTTTAGCCAGCACCATCTTCAGATTAGCCTTAATGTCGGTAGCCCTGCCCCCTGGTAAACAGTGTATGATCCCTGGATGATTCGTTTTAAGTCTAATACTGCGGGAAATGGAGTCGCCAATGACTAGAGTTTTCAATTTGTCAGAGCTAATGGCGGGAAGCTTCGTTGTCTCAGACCCCGTAACGGGAGGAGTAGAGACAAGAGAAGGCTCGGCCTTTGACTCCGACTAGCTGCTTAATGGGGAAAACCGGTTGAAAGTTTCTGTCGGCTGAATGAGCGACACCGGTTGGGCATTCCTACAGCATTTCCCTCCAGAAACCATGAGAAAGTTGTCCGGCTGCGGGGACCGTGCCAGGGGATTTATACTAACTTACTATCTGTACTTACTGGTGGCACAGACGCTGTTTCATCCTTTCCTACACTGAAATTACCCTTGCCTAACGATTGTGTCTGAAGCTGGGCTTGTAGTACAGCTATCCTCGCCGTAAGGCGATCGTTCTCCTGTATATTATGAGTACAGCGACTGCAATTAGAAGGCATCATGTTAATGTTACTACTTAGCTTCGGCTGTTGGAGGTCCTGACGAACCATGTCCAGATAATGCATCCGGAGTGAAAAAGTTGAATGAAAATAAAAAGTTGAGGGAAAAACCCAAAATATAAACGGTAATTAAAAAGTAAAAACCGTAAAGTTGTCAGGCAGCAAAGTAAGGTTGTCAACAAAATGCACAGCAACACGTAAACAAGTCAGGCTACCTTTACACTGGCACATGTACTGATCCTTATCCCAGCATCCATCACCTTCTCATTAGGTAAAAAATACATTGTCAGGCTATTGGAGTATTGGAGTGGCCATTCACAAAGCCCTGACTTCAATCCTATAGAAAATCTGTGGGCAGAACTGAAAAAGCTTGTGCGAGCAAGGAGGCCTTCAAACCTGACTCAGTTACACCAGCTCTGTCAGGAGGAATAGGCCAAAATTCACCCAACCCGAAATGTTTGACCCAAGTTAAACAATTTAAAGGCAATGCTACCAAATACACTCAATTAGTATGTCACGACTTCCGCCGAAGTTGGTCCCTCAACTTGTTCAGCGGTGTTCGGTGGTCGACGTCACCAACCTTCTAGCCATCGCTGATCCATTTTTCATTTTCCATTGGTTTTGTCTTGTCTTCCATCACACCTGGTTTCAATCCCATCAATTACATGTTGTGTATTTTACCCTCTGTTTCTCCTTATGTCTTTGTCGGTGATTGTTTGTTGTATATTTTGTGCGAGTCATGTTCTGGTGTGTGACGGGTTTTGTACCCTTTTATACGACACCTATGGAGCTGGGAGGGGCGGTGTGCAGGGAGACCGGAGGGGGTTCCCGCTCGTGCACCATCTGTGGCCGCAGAGGTCACACTCCCGGTCGGTGCCGTGTTGGTTCCTCTAAGAAGCGAGGCAGCAGGCAGGGTGCTATGGCGTCACCCCAGGTGAGCCAGCACCATTCTCATCCAGAGCCCTCTGTTGCACAACTGTTTGTCTTTGTCACTTTTCCTGAGTTTTCCCCGCATTCCCAGCATAATGCGCTCGTCGATTCAGGCGCGGCTTGGAATTTCATTAATAGAGCGTTAGCCCATAGTTTAGGGATCCCCATTGTTCCCATGGATGTGCCTTTCCCCGTTCACACCTTAGATAGTCGACCATTAGGGTCAGGGTTGATTAGGGAGGTCACTGCTCCTTTGGGCATGGTGATGCAGGGGGGGGAGAATTAGTATTTTCCTTATTGACTCTCCTGTGTTTCTCGTGGTGCCGTGCCTACCCTGTTTAGCTTGTCATGACCCCACTGTTTCTTGGCCACAGAGGGCTCTCACAGGGTGGTCACGAGAGTGCTCAGGTAGGTGTTTAGGGATTTCTGTTGGTGCTACTACGGTGGAGAGTCCAGACCAGGTCTCCACCGTTAGCATTCCCCCTGAATATGCTGATTTGGCTCTCGCCTTCTCCAAAAAGAAGGCGACTCAATTACCACCTCATCGACTGGGCAATTGTGCGATAGATCTCCTGGTAGACGCTGCACTTTCCAGGAGTCATGTGTATCCCCTCTCACAGGCGGAGACAGAGGCTATGAAAACATATGTCTCCGAATCCCTGCATCAGGGGTACATTCGGTCCTCCACTTCACCAGCCTCCTCAAGTTTATTTTTTGTGAAGAAGAAGGAGGGAGGTCTGCGCCCGTGTATTGACTATCGGGGTCTGAATCAAATCACTGTGAGGTATAGTTACCCACTAGATCTCAGGAGCGCTTACAACCTGGTGCGTATTTGAGAGGGAGACAAGTGGAAGACGGCTTTTAGTACCACCTCGGGGCACTATGAATACCTCGTCATGCTGTAAGGGTTGATGAATGCGTTATCAGTCTTCCAAACCTTTGTAGATTAGATTTTCAGGGACCTACACAGGCAGGGTGTGGTGGTGTATATTGATGACATTTTGATATATTCTGCTACTTGCGCCGAGCATGTGTCCCTTGTGCGCAGGGTGCTTGGTCGCCTGTTGGAGCATGACCTGTACGTCAAGGCTGAGAAGTGCTTGTTCTTGCAACAGTCTGTCTCCTTCCTAGGGTATCGCATGTCCACCTCGTGTGGAGATGGAGAGCCGTGTGTAATTAGCCGACTTCCACCACGGTAAAGGAGGTCCAGCGATTCTTAGGGTTTGCCAACTATAGCTCCCATTACCTCACTGCTGAAGGGGGGCCCAGTGCGCTTGCAGTGGTCAGCTGAGGCAGACAGGGCTTTTAGTCAACTGAGGTCTCTGTTTACCTCGGCTCCCATGTTGGCCCATCCGGATCCCTCTTTGGCGTTCATAGTGGAGGTGGACGCGTCCGAGGCTGGGATCAGAGCTGTGCTCTCTCAGCGCTCGGGTACGCCACCGAAGCTCCGCCCCTGTGCCTTCTTCTTGAAGAAACTCAGCCCGGCGGAGCGAAACTATGATGTGGAGGACCGGGAGCTATTGGCTGTCGTCAAGGCCTTGAAAGCATGCAGATATTGGCTTGAGGGGGCTAGACACTCTTTTCTCATCTGGACTGACCACCGCAATCTGGAGTACATCTGGACGGCGAGGAGACTGAACCCTCGCCAGGCAAGGTGGGCCATGTTTTTCACCCGTTTTGTGTTTACCCTTTCTTACAGAACAGGCTCCCAGAAGGCAGACGCATTGTCCCGGCTGTATGACACAGAGGAGCGGCCCATGGATCCCACTCCCATACTCCCTGCCTCTTGCCTGGTGATGCCGGTAGTGTGGGAGCTGGACAAGGACATTGAGCGGGCGTCATGTGCAGAGCCCGCTCCCCTCCAGTGTCCAGCTGGGCGTCTGTACGTTCCGTCTGCTGTCCGCGACTGGCTAATCTATTGGATCCACACGTTACCCTCCTCTGGTCATCCTGGGATCGGTCGGACGGTACGCTGTCTTAGTGGGAAGTACTGGTGGCCCACTCTGGCAAAGGATGTGAGGGTTTATGTTTCCTCCTGCTTGGTGTGCACCCAGTGTAAGGCTCCTAGGCACCTGCCCAGAGGTAAGTTAGAACCCTTATCCGTTCCACAACGGCCTTTGTCGCACCTGTCGATAGATTTCCTGACCAATCTTCCTCCTTCACAGGGTAACACCACGATCCTGGTCGTTGTGGATTGTTTTTCTAAGTCCTGTCGTCTCCTTCCTTTGTCCAGTCTCCCTACGGCCCTACAGACTGCGGAGGCCCTGTTTACACACGTCTTCCGGCACTACGGGGTGCCTGAGGATATAGTGTCTGATCGGGGTCCCCAGTTCACATCGAGGGTCTGGGGGGCGTTCATGGAACGTCTGAGGGTCTCGGTCAGCCTTACCTCAGGTTTTCTCCCCGAGAGTAATGGGCAGGTGGAGAGAGTTAACCAGGATGTGGGTAGGTTTCTGAGGTCTTATTGCCAGGACCGGCCAGGGGAGTGGGCAACGTTCGTGCCCTGGGCAGATATGGCCCAGAACTCGCTCCGCCACTCCTCCACTGGCCACTCTCCCTTCCAGTGTGTATTGGGGTATCAGCCGGTTCTGGCGCCTTGGCATCAGAGTCAGACCGAGGCTCCTGCAGTGGATGACTTAAAGTCAGTTGGTGCAGACCGTCACCACAGTAAGGCCCCGGTGTTTGCACCAGGGGACCGGGTCTGGCTCTCGACCCGAAACCTGCCCCCACCGCCTGGCCTGTTGGAAGCTGGGTCCGCGGTTTGTGGGGCCATTTAAAGTCCTGAGGAAAGTGAAAGAGGTTTGTTACAGGTTACAGCTTCCCCCCGATTACCGCATTAACACCTTGTTCCATGTGTCTCTCCTCAGGCCGGTGGTGGCTGGCCCATTCCAGGAGTCTGAGGAGCGGGAGGTTCCTCCGCCCCATCTGGACATCGAGGGGGCCCCGGCGTACTCCGTTCGTTCCATACTGGATTCGAGACGTCGGGCAAGGGGCCTCCAGTACCTTGTGGACTGGGAGGGATGTGGTCTGGAGGAGAGATGCTGGGTTCCGGTGGAGGACGTGTTGGATCCTTCTATGCTGAGAGAGCTCCATCTTCTCCATCCAGATCGCCCTGCGCCTCGCCCTCCGGGTCGTCCCCAAGGTCGGTATCGCACTGCATGCAGTCTCGCATCAGGGGGTACTGTCACGACTTCAGCATAAGTTGGTTCCTCTCCTTGTTCGAGCGGTGTTCGGCGGTCGACGTCACCGACCTTCTAGCCATCACTGATCCATTTTTCATATTCCATTGGTCACACCTGGTTTGAATCCCATCAATTACATGTTGTGTATTTAACCCTCTGTTTCCCCTTATGTCTTTGTTGGTGATTGTTTGTTGTATATTTTGTGCAAGTCATGCTCTGGTGTGCGACGGGTTTTGTACCCTTTTATACAATTTTTGTATATATTGGTTTTCTACAGGTTTTTTTGCATTTATTCAACTGCTCCGTTTATACCAAGTTCACTCTCCTGCGCCAGACTTCCCTGCCACCAGCATGCCTGTCACGCCCTGACCTTAGTTATCTTTGTTTTCTTTATTATTTTGGTTAGGTCAGGGTGTGACGAGGGTGGTTTTTTGTATGTCTCGGGGTTTATATGTCTATGGTTGCCTAGATTGGTTCTCAATCAGAGGGAGCTGTTTATCTTAGTCTCTGATTGGGGACCATATTTAGTTATCCATATTCCTTGGGTATTTTGTGTGTTCTTATTCTATGTTTAGTTGCCTGTCTGCCCTAGCCATATTAGCTTCACGGTTTGTTTTGTTGTTTTGTTCAGTGTTCGTTATTGAATAAAGTAAGAATGTACGATTACCAAGCTGCGCCTTGGTCTCCTCCATATGACGACCGTGACACGCACCCATTACAGTGTATGTAAACTTCTGACCCACTGGGAATGTGATGAAAGAAATAAAAGCTGAAATAAATAATTCTCTCTGCTATTATTCTGACATTTCACATTCTTAAAATAAAGTGGTGATCCTAACTGACCTAAGACCGGGAATTGTTACTAGGATTAAATGTCAGGAATTGTGAAACTGAGTTTAAATGCATTTGGCTAAGGTGTATGTAAACTTGACTTCAACTGTATTTTTGGATTCCCATAAGCCGACTCCAATGGCAACATCTAGTCTTACTGGGGTCTGACACATAACGAAAAAGACAACACAGACAAAATAATTGACATTAATTACATTAATATGCAGTGTGTGTGTTATGTACTTGAGTGAAGACCCAAAAGCGGTTTTAACAGAAAACAGAGTTCTTTAATGAAAAACAGGAATGGCATAAATCCTCTTCCAACGTAGTCAATGGAACAAAAGAACGTAGTATAATGCAGGATGCACCTGCCAGGCAGACTCCGACAGGATAGGACAAGGTGGAAGCAAACGGGACGACAGCTTGCTTCTGGCATCAAAAACACAAACAAGAATCAGACACTGAAAGTAGCAGGAACAGAGAGAGAAATAGAGACCTAATCAGAGGGGAAGAGAGAACAGGTGGGAAGGAGTGAATGAGCTAGTTAGGGGAGATGTAGAACAGCTGAAGAATGAGAGACAGAGAAGGTAACCTAAAAAGACCAGCAGAGAGAGACAGAGTGAAGAGAAAGGACAGGAACAGACATAACAAGACATGACAGTACCCCCCCACTCACCGAGCGCCTCCTGGCGCACTCGAGGAGGAACCCTGGCGGCAACGGAGGAAATCATCGATCAGCGAACGGTCCAGCACGTCCCGAGAGGGAACCCAACTCCTCTCCTCAGGACCGTACCCCTCCCAATCCACTAGGTACTGATGACCACGGCCCCGAGGGCGCATGTCCAAAATCTTACGAACCCTGTAGATGGGTGCGCCCTCGACAAGGATGGGGGGAGGGACGAGCGGGGGGCGCGAAGAACGGGCTTAACACAGGAGACATGGAAGACCGGGTGAACGCGACGAAGATAGCGCGGGAGAAGAAGTCGCACTGCGACAGGATTAATGACCTGAGAAATACGGAACGGACCAATGAACCGCGGGGCCAACTTGCGAGAAGCTGTCTTAAGGGGAAGGTTCTGAGTGGAGAGCCATACTCTCTGACCGCAACAATATCTAGGACTCTTGGTCCTACGCTTATTAGCGGCCCTCACAGTCTGCGCCCTATTACGGAAAAGTGCCGACCTGACCCCCTTCCAGGTGCGCTCGCAACGCTGGACAAAAGCCTGAGCGGAGGGGACGCAGGACTCGGCGAGCTGAGATGAGAACAGCGGAGGCTGGTACCCGAGGCTACTCTGAAAAGGGGATAGACCGGTAGCAGACGAGGGAAGCGAGTTGTGGGCGTACTCTGCCCAGGGGAGCTGTTCTGACCAAGACGCAGGGTTACGAAAAGAAAGACTGCGTAAAATGCGACCGACAGTCTGATTGGCCCGTTCGGCTTGACCGTTAGACTGGGGATGAAAGCCGGACGAGAGACTGACGGAAGCCCCAATCAAACGGCAAAACTCCCTCCAAAATTGAGACGTGAACTGCGGGCCTCTG
The DNA here is from genome assembly GCF_036934945.1 of Oncorhynchus masou masou. Lineage (NCBI taxonomy): Eukaryota > Metazoa > Chordata > Actinopteri > Salmoniformes > Salmonidae > Oncorhynchus > Oncorhynchus masou. Next base: position 76,723,443 of record NC_088235.1, on the reverse strand, counting down.
TCGGAAACGACGTCAGACGGAAGGCCATGAATTCGGAAAACGTTCTCGATAATGATCTGAGCCGTCTCCTTAGCAGAAGGGAGCTTATCGAGAGGAATGAAATGAGCCGCCTTAGAGAATCTATCGACAACCGTAAGAATAACTGTCTTCCCCGCTGATGAAGGCAGTCCGGTGATAAAATCTAAAGCGATGTGAGACCACGGTCGAGAGGGAATGGGAAGCGGTCTGAGACGGCCGGCAGGAGGAGAGTTCCCAGATTTAGTCTGCGCGCAGACCGAACAAGCGGCGACAAATCGACGCGCGTCACGTTCCCGAGTGGGCCACCAGAAACGCTGGCGAATGGAAGCGGCGTACCCGAACGCCGGGGTGGCCGGCTAACTTGGCAGAGTGGGCCCACTGAAGAACGGCCGGACGAGTAGGAACGGGAACGAACAGAAGGTTCCTAGGACAAGCTCGCGGCGACGGAGTGTGAGCGAGTGCTTGCTTTACCTGCCTCTCAATTCCCCAGACAGTCAACCCGACAACACGCCCCTCAGGGAGAATCCCCTCGGGGTCGGTGGAGACCTCAGAAGAACTGAAGAGACGAGATAAAGCATCAGGCTTGGTGTTTTTTGAGCCCGGACGATAAGAAATAACAAACTCGAAACGAGCGAAAAACAGAGCCCAACGAGCCTGACGCGCATTAAGTCGTTTGGCTGAACGGATGTACTCAAGGTTCCTATGGTCAGTCCAAACGACAAAAGGAACGGTCGCCCCTCCAACCACTGTCGCCATTCGCCTAGGGCTAAGCGGATGGCGAGCAGTTCGCGATTACCAACATCATAGTTACGTTCTGACGGCGATAAGCGATGAGAGAAAACGCGCAAGGATGGACCTTGCCGTCAGAGAGAGAGCGCTGAGAAAGAATGGCTCCCACGCCCACCTCTGACGCGTCAACCTCAACAACAAACTGACTAGAGATGTCAGGTGTAACAAGAATAGGTGCGGATGTAAAACGATTCTTAAGAAGATCAAAAGCTCCCTGGGCGGAAACGGACCACTTAAAGCACGTCTTAACAGAAGTAAGGGCTGTGAGGGGAGCTGCCACCTGACCGAAATTACGGATGAAACGACGATAGAAATTAGCGAAGCCCAGAAAGCGCTGCAGCTCGACGCGTGACTTAGGAACGGGCCAATCAATGACAGCCTGGACCTTAGCGGGATCCATCTTAATGCCCTCAGCGGAAATAACGGAACCGAGAAAGGGACAGAGGCGGCATGAAAAGTGCACTTCTCAGCCTTCACATAAAGACAGTTCTCCAAAAGGCGCTGGAGGACGCGTCGCACGTGCTGAACATGAATCGAGAGAGACGGTGAAAAAATCAGGATATCGTCCATGTAAACGAAAACAAAAATGTTCAGCATGTCTCTCAGGACGTCGTTAACTAGTGCCTGAAAGACAGCTGGAGCGTTAACGAGGCCGAAAGGAAGAACCCGGTATTCAAAGTGCCCTAACGGAGTGTTAAACGCCGTCTTCCACTCGTCCCCCTCCCTGATGCGCACGAGATGGTAGGCGTTACGAAGGTCCAATTTGGTGAAAAACCTGGCTCCCTGCAGGATCTCGAAGGCTGAAGACATAAGAGGAAGCGGATAACGATTCTTAACTGTTATGTCATTCAGCCCTCGATAATCCACGCATGGGCGCAGGGACCCGTCCTTCTTCTGAACAAAAAAAAACCCCGCTCCGGCGGGAGAGGAGGAGGAGACTATGGTACCGGCGTCGAGCGAAACCGACAAATAATCCTCGAGAGCCTTACGTTCGGGAGCCGACAGAGAGTATAATCTACCCCGGGGGGAGTAGTTCCCGGAAGGAGATCAATACTACAGTCATACGACCGGTGTGGAGGGAGAGAAGTGGCCTTGGAACGACTGAACACCGTGCGCAGATCGTGATACTCCTCCGGCACCCCTGTCAAATCGCCAGGCTCCTCCTGTGAAGAAGAGACAGAGGAAACAGGAGGGATAGCAGATATTAAACAGGTCACATGACAAGAAACATTCCAGGATAGGATAGTATTACTAGACCAATTAATAGAAGGGTTATGGCGCACTAGCCAGGGATGACCCAAAACAACAGGTGTAAAAGGTGAACGAAAAATTAAAAAATAAATGGTCTCGCTATGATTACCAGAGACAGTGAGGGTTAAAGGCAGCGTCTCACGCTGAATCTTGGGGAGAGAACTACCATCTAAAGCGAACAAGGCCGTGGGCTCCCTAACTGTCTGAGAGGAATGTCATGTTCCCGAGCCCAGGTCTCGTCCATAAAACAGCCCTCCGCCCCAGAGTCTATCAAGGCACTGCAGGAAGCAGATGAACCGGGCCAGCGGAGATGGACCGGAAAGGTAGTGCGTGATCCAGAAGGAGAGGCCTGAGTAGTTGCGCTCACCAGTAGCCCTCCTCTTACTGATGAGCTCTGGCTTTTACTGGACATGAGGTGACAAAATGACCAGCGGAGCCGCAGTAGAGACAGAGGCGATTGGTGATTCTCCGTTCCTTCTCCTTGGCCGAGATGCGGATACCCCCAGCTGCATAGGCTCAGCATCCGAGCCGGCGGAGGAGGGTGGCAGTGATGCGGCAGGTGGCAGTGATGTGGAGAGGGGAGCAACGGAGAACGCGAGCTCCTTTCCACGAGCTCGGCGACGAAGATCAAACCGTCGCTCTATGCGAATAGCGAGAGCTATTAAGGAGTCCAGACTGGAAGGAACCTCCGGGAGAGGATCTCATCCTTAACCTCGACGAGGAGACCCTCCAGAAAACGAGCGAGCAAAGCCGGCTCGTTCCAGTCACTAGAGGCAGCGAGAGTGCGAAACTCAATAGAATAATCCGTTATGGATCGATTCCCCTGACATAGGGAAGACAGGGCCCTGGAAGCCTCCTCCCCAAAAACAGAACGGTCAAAGACCCGTATCATCTCCTCCTTAAAGTCCTGATACTGGTTAATACACTCAGCCCTCGCCTCCCAGATTGCCGTGCCCCACTCACGCGCCCATCCGGTAAGGAGAGAAATGACGTAGGCGATGCGGGCTGCGCTCCTGGAGTAAGTGTTGGGCTGGAGAGAGAACACCACATCACACTGAGTGAGGAATGAGCGGCACTCAGTGGGCTCCCCAGAGTAACACGGCGGGTTGTTGATCCTGGGCTCCGGAGACTGGGTCCATTCTTGGTCTGATTCTTCTGTTATGTACTTGAGTGAAGACCCAAAAGCGGTTTTAACAGAAAACAGAGTTCTTTAATGAAAAACAGGAATGGCATAAATCCTCTTCCAACGTAGTCAATGGAACAAAAGAACGTAGTATAATGCAGGATGCACCTGCCAGGCAGACTCCGACAGGATAGGACAAGGTGGAAGCAAACGGGACGACAGCTTGCTTCTGGCATCAAAAACACAAACAAGAATCAGACACTGAAAGTAGCAGGAACAGAGAGAGAAATAGAGACCTAATCAGAGGGGGGAAGAGAGAACAGGTGGGAAGGAGTGAATGAGCTAGTTAGGGGAGATGTAGAACAGCTGAAGAATGAGAGACAGAGAAGGTAACCTAAAAAGACCAGCAGAGAGAGACAGAGTGAAGAGAAAGGACAGGAACAGACATAACAAGACATGACAGTGTGTGTGTGTGTATCAGTTACACTTCCAGATCAGTACATAAACACAGCAAATAGGTCACATGGGGAGAGGTGTTGCTTTATTTGTTTGTTTTTTTAAACCAGGTTTGCTGTTCACTTGCGCTATATAAGATGGGAGTTCCATGCACTCATGGCTCTGTATAATACTGTACGTTTCCTTTTTGTTCTGAACCTGGGGACTGTGAAAAGACCCTGGTGGCATGTCTGGTGGGGTAAGTGTGTGTGTCAGTGCTGTGTTTTATTGTATGTAGAGGTGCTGACGAATGGCGAATAAGCTATAAAAATAAAGTCACACACTCTATATATAAACTCCCAGTAATTTATTGGGTAAATTACCAATGTTTCGGCATCACTGTGCCTTCTGGGTCTGAATGTTGACTATGCAAGCAATTTGGAATTTCCAACACATTGTTTCTTATAAAAACAAGAAGTGATGCAGTCAGTCTTTCCTCAACTCTTAGCCAAGAGAGACTGGCATGCATAGTACTAATATTAGCCCTCTGATTAGAATGAAGAGCAAAACGTGCCGTTCTGTTCTGGGCCAGCTGCAGCTTAACTAGGTCCTTCTTTGCAACACTTGACCATATGACTGGACAATAATTTAAGATAAAACTAGAGCCTGCATGACTAGAGCCTGCAAGACCTCTCAGCAAAAAAAAGAATAATGACATGAAGAAAACAGGAACCTTCTGATCAGATGTGTAAAGGGACCCTCCCTTTGGTTTCTCTACTACAGAGGTACAGCTATGGTTTCACACATCACTTCACCCAGCCGTGCCAGACCATACTCCTGCCATAAAGACCTACTTGGTCTACCCAGTGGGCCCCAACCACTTACCATAAGTGGCTAAAGACATCACACACTCAGTAGTCAAAAATATCATTACTGATTAAAAAAAAAGAAACAACCATCCCATTTGCTGGCTCTACATTCCAGCATTTTGGATTTGAGATCAGATGTTTTGTTTGAGGCGACAGTACAGAATGTCACCTTTTATTTTAGGGTATTTTCATACATATCTGTTTTACTATTTAGAAATGAAAGAACTTTATGTATCTAGTCCCCCCGTTTGAAGGTGTCGTAAGTATTTTGTAAGTATTTAGTGTATTAAAGTAGTCAAAAGTTTAGTATTTTGGTCCCATATTCCTAGCACTCTCCAAACTTGTTGGATGCATTTCCTGTTTCCTTTGGTTGTGTTTCAGATTATCTTGTGCCCAATAGGAACAAAATGGTGAATAATGTAGTGTCATATTGAAGTCACTATTATTGTAAATAAGAATAGGTTTCTGAACACTTCTACATGATTGTGGATGCTAACATGATTACAGATAGTCCTGAATGAATTCATGTTAGGGGTATGATCTTTGTGAAACCCAGCACATAAAGATGGTCAATCTGAAAATCTTCTCAATCAAGTGATGCTACAAAGGCAGTACCTGTTTGTGGTCCTAAGAAAAATTCCCCAAAAATTCAATAGAAAATAACCGCATCCTTAAGTGTCAGCTTATATTTTATAATTCTACCTCAATTGAGCATTTTATGTGACAGATGCATATCGGTTGATGACCTACTAAGGGCATTCAAGGTCAATGCTACATTCAGTTGCCAATGATATAGTTTTACTTGCACTGAAGCTAGTGGTCTACCTCAGTAAATAAATCACATAATAGTTTACACCTACTGTAGGTCAATTACTGTTGATATATGGGGCAAGTACTATTATCCCACAGACTTCTATAAAGATCTAACCCAATACTAATTATTGTCTGGGAAGAGCTGCATCAACACCTGTTGGTCATATAATAAAATTGCATCTACTACTCCAGACACAAAGTTGTAAGTGAGATCTTCTTTCTTCATCTCGAGTATAATGGTGTTCACACAAATGTAATGTCCATTCCGCCACCTACTGTACGGGTAGTAAACTGTTGGGGGGAAGATGTTATAGAAAGAAAAAATATATATTTAAAAATAACATCCCACTCCTTCAGTCACAGTCCATTCAAATCTCTACAACGGCTCAAGGGCCTGGGAAGCGGAAACATCTTAATTCAGCATTCCCTGCAATGCTTCGGCTGTTAATTCCTGCAGGACCCAACAATTATGTCCAGTTTCTTAGACTTCTTGTTTGGGCAGTACAATAAATCACCTGCAAAATAATCGTCACAAAAACCACCCTTCTTTTCAATCACTAGCTATGCTTGCATTAAGTTGTCCAGTGATTTTTTTGTCGACATTTAGAACGTTTGCATAGAAAATAGATGTGTAGTTAGATATGTAGTTACCGCCATGCTTCTTCTTATTATTAATCAGCTCGCCTCGCATTCGCTGTCAAAGCGTGCAGACAGCCTCCATTCCGCACACACAGCATGATGGCACCAGCTGTTCCGGGCGACTGTGTGATCACACTTTCCGTAGCTGATGTGAGCAAGACCTTTAAACAGGTAAATATTCACAAGGAGGCGGGGCCAGAAGAAGTACTATGACGTGTACTCAGAGCATGCGCGGACCAACTGGCAAGTGTCTTCACTGACATTTTCAATCTCTCCCTGACAGAGTCTGTAATACCTACATGTTTCAAGCAGACCACCATAGTCCCTTTGCCCAAGAAAGCAAAGGTAACCTGCCTAAATGACTACCATCAGTCGCCGTGAAGTGCTTTGAAAGGTTGGTCATGGCTCACATCGACACCATCATCCCGGAAACCCTAGACCCACTCCAATTCGCATAACGCCCCAACAGATCCATAGATGATGCAATCTCAATTGCACTCCAAACTGCCCTTTCCCACGTGGACAAAAGGAACACCTATGTGAGAATGCTGTTCATTGACTACAGCTTAGCGTTCAACATCATAGTGCCCACAAAGCTCATCACTATGCTAAGGACCCCGGGACTAAGCACATCCCTCTGCAACTGGATCCTGGTCTTCCTGATGGTCTGCCCCCAGGTGGTAAGGGTAGGCAACAACACATCTGCCACCCTAATCCTCAACACGGGAGCCCTCAGGGGTGCGTGCTTAGTCCCCTCCTGTACTCCCTGCTCACCCACGACTACGTGGCCAAGCATGACTCCAAATCAAATCAATTTGTTTTTGTCAAGTGCACCGAATACAACAGGTGTAGACCTTACAGTGAAATGCTTACTTACAAGCCCTTAACCAACAATGCAGTTTTAAGAAAAAAAAGTGTTGAGAAAGTATTTCCTAAAATAAACTGAAGTAAAAAAAAAAAAAAAAAAAATCTATATTAAAAATAAGAAAAATAACAAAAACATTAAGGAGCAACAATAAAATAACAGAAGCAAGGCTATATACAGGGGGTACCAGTACAGTGTCAATGTTGTAAATTTGCTGTTCCACTGGATGTTAGAAGGTGAATTCACCAATTTGTAAGTCGCTCTGGATAAGAGCGTCTGCTAAATGACTTAAATGTAAATGTAATGTGCGAGGGCACAGGTTAGTCGAGGTAGTTGAGTTGTATGTGTACATGTCGGTATGGGTAAAGTGACTGTGCATAGATAATAAACAGCGAGTAGCAGCAGTGTAAAAACAAAAGGGTGTCAATGCAAATAGTCCAGATGGCCATTTGATTCATTGTTCAGCAGTCTTATGGCTTGGGGGTAGAAGGTGTTAAGGAGCCTTTTGGATCTAGACTTGGCGCTCTGGTACCACCCCCATTTTTACGCTGCTGCTACTCTCTGTTAATTATCCATGCACTTTACATCTACCTACATGTAAAAATTATCTCGACTAACCTGTACCTCACACATTGACTCGGCACCAGTATATGTATATAGCCTCATTATCGTTATTTTATTGTGTTTTTATATTTTTTTATATTTAGTACATATTTTCTAAAAACGACATTGTTGGTTTAAGGGCATGCACGTACGCATTTCACAGTAAGGTCTACTACACCTGTTTTATTCGGCGCATGTGACACATAACATCTGTTTTGAACACACACATACACCCATGGCCCAAACTGGGGAGAGGATGAATGAACAATGAAATTGAGCAATTTAAGATGTATGTGTAAATATTGTGACAAAGGTGATTTTTTTAGCCTAGAATATAATGACCAAAAACTCGAAAGACGCCCCCTTTCAAATAAATAATCATCCCGAAGCGAAGATGTATGTCTGACTACCCACAGCTTGAAAAATGCTGACCGTTGAGCATCCCGCGGTAATGCAGCCTGCTACTCCTATGCAATGGCCAGGCTATCCCAGTGAAAAATTCATGGCACCGCTGCTGAGCAGAACTGTGGGGTTCCAATAGGCAGGCTAAAGGATTTGCTCATTGGTGGTGGTGTTGGTGTTAAAACAAATAAAAAATACTCGGCTATCAAACATCCCAGTTTTTTTAATAGGCATACATTTGTGGGCAGGCAAATTAGCATACTTCTATATGCGTGCTGAGGATGCTTGATTACACTCAACATGTTTTCATTGACGCAGTTAATTCGACATAACAAATGTAGCCCCCCAAAAATATTGTGACATGTGTAATGGAAATGGCAGCTAAAGGAGAGATTTTCTAAATATCAACCACAATCGTATACTTTTCTTTTGTCGACAGCGGTGGAGTTTTCTTTGGTCGAACTTTATTGCGACAAATGATGACGGAAACGGTGTTTTTCCGAATAAACGATGATTGCCGAATAGCTTCGTTTTGAAGGTACGCGAGGAACGTGATGTCATCACGTAACTAGAAACTCCACTCCACAAGACGACTGCTTGCCAAATCATTTTTTTCCCCCAACTATAAAAAGTATGTTTATTTGCAGGACAAGGACTGTCCTAACTTTCAAGAATGCCTGAAAGTTTCACCGTGGCGATATTTTTGACACGTTATAACGAGTGGAATCATGAACAGTGCTTTGTTCGCCAGGGTCCCCAGATTTACCTCCCAGTTTGTCTTTTTAGTGTCACATTCACTATTTCAAAGTCTGACTCCGCTCTCCGGTTGCACAGTCGGAGAGCCTGGCGTGAAAGGAACATCCCTAGCTCACAGTCATTGTGTTTACGAGATGCCGGACAAAGGGCAATTTTAAAACCGTCCCGTGACTCGTGGTGTCTACCGACATCCCCCAAACAAAAACCGACCCTCGGAGAATGAACGCACAGTTGATAAATAAATAGTCGCTTCTAGATATGTTAGGGCGTTGGCTAGCTGTCAGCAGTGATTTATATTGCAGTGATGTTGAAGGGCTCTGGCTAAAATTAATCGAAGGATGAAATAAAAAGCAAACGTTAAACGAAGCCTACTTCAGCAGGAGCAAAAATACCCTACTTAGTTATCATAACTGCTTTACATAGAGTAGTCTACTGAGACCGATGTGGCGAGGCTGGCTGAAATGCATGCAGAGGAGACCGAGAGCGAGGTTAGTAGGATACAGTGGTTCCCAAACTTGTGGTCCTCTGAGGAAATCTTTACAAATTTGATCAACAAGTGTTAAAAAGAACATCTCCACATGGCTTATCTTCCCCATAGGCATACATTAACATGCAACCAATACAGTACTTAAAAACGTCATATGTTTGTTTATTCGCTGATGCTACATGTCCGTGTGAATAATTTCTCACATTTTACTTCTTTCAGGGTTACAACATTACAATTGTATAGTGTTTGTAGATCAACTGAGGTGAAAAGCTACAGCAGCCAACCCTGGTTACAGCCCTGAAAATAAGTGTTGAATTTTATATTAAAGGCATTTACATATTTTTCTTTAGAATGGTATTTTTAAAGTTAATTTCACACTTCTCTACAAATGCAAAACATTTTTTTGCTAATGAAAGTGCATATGCCTACAAGTTTGCTTTATGCAAAGACCAACCTTTATTTAACCAGGAATTTTACCTTTATTCAATAGATTGGTCTAATTGAGATTAACATTTTATAAAAGTGTATGCAATATTTTTTGTTTGTTAAATCAGAGCGAGCAAAACATTTAATCTCATGCAAGCAATCTATAGCCTACAGAAATAAACAGAGTTGATATTTTCTGCAAGCTGGCTACAAATACAACTTCTCTTGTTTCATTAAACCAGGGCTCTCCAGCCCTGTTCCTGGAGAGCCACCCCTCCTGTCGGTTCTCATTTCAACCCCAGTTGCAACTAACCTGATTCATTTTATCAATCAGCTAATTATTAGAATCAGGTGTGCTAGATTAGGGTTGGAGCAAAAACCTACAGGTCGCTGTTCAGAGACAGGGTTGGAGAGTCCTGCTTAAACTGAGTTATTTCCATGATATTGTACAACTTTGTTCCTTTAAACTGTACAAAACGATTTATCTCAAACATATTGCCTAGCGTCGCACACATGGCTACAAACACAGGCCCTTAATTAATGAAACTATTTGAAGATCCTGTTTTCATAATTCGTTTGAATTAACTGTATATAGGCCTATATAAAATTGTGCAAACATTGCTTTATTTTAGGCTTTATGTGTAGGGAGCCTACCCTACTGTGTGAGAAAGCTGCATGGAAGAATTCCAATGTCTATAGAAATTGCAGAGACATTTCATTTCATTGTCAGCAAAAATGTTGGCCTTCGGACTATATGACTGGAGACATTAGCAGAATATTTGTAATGCGACAACAAATACAGAGTAGCCTGGCACTGACAGGTAGAATTCGGCTACACATCACTAGCCTCTCTCTTTCAGCTGTTCCCGTGTGCAACAGGCTATGCAAGCCTCTCCGCCATAGGCCATTCCTCTTCTCGTGAAATCCCAGGAAAAGCTATAGGCTACAAAAGTTACAGGACATTTTGATATATGTTTTTATACAATGCCTATTGGGGAAAGGATCAGGCTTGCTCTTCATAATTGCAAAATGTAAAACAGGCCTACAGCATAGAACATGCATGTAGGGGAAAGTTGAGGAGAGAAAGTGCATTGGTATGATCACTTTTGTCAGGTTATAACATTGTTGCGCTGATGCATTGCAAATAGTTGCACAGGACAGATGGAGAGATGAGCTCAATGAAAAAGACCCAAAGTACTTGACAACCATTCGAAAAATAGAAATCACTTGCAAACCACTTGAACAATGAGGCAATGACACGCTGTAAAATATATGCAGGCTAAACAGCGTTTGTTGTTGAATTACTACATTTAAATACAAGTTACTATATTCTTTTTCATTAGGCCTCCATGTACTGTACATTGAAGTAGTACTTGCAGTTGTCACTGACAATGAACATACCCTGAAAGCACTGAATGGTCTGTACCAGTGTGTGTTAGGGATCTTATGAATGGTTTTGTTACCACATTAATGTAGGATGCGTTGATCAGTTGATTGACCGGTGTAGGACTAGAATGATAAACGATCAGCTTTCCTCTAATGTGGATGATTTTATTATTATTATTATTATTATTATTATCACAACAGAACTAGCCTACTAGTAGGTCTTGCTCACGTAAGCAAATTTGAATCCATCACTTCCATTGTTTGGCTGTGCCCACAGTAACTTTTGAAAATTAGGTGGACACTAAACACGTTAAATGTTTCACCTGTAATTAAGTGTTTTTCACACACATTGCTACATGTTGCTTTCTTGGACACCGGGTTCCCTCATTTCCCACGCTGAATTGCCTGAAGTCACAGGGCTCTTTTTGCAGGCTATATTTCCCTACATTGGAGCATTGCGAAGCGTAGGTCGGGATTTTTGACCTGGTTACATGTACATTGAACAACACAGCTTTTCGGCATGTTGGCTCTTTTACACTGGGGTTCAATGGGAATTAATGGTTGATTCCCCCAATTTGTGGGTGTGGTCGAGGGGAATTCCTTATTATTATGTGAATTGCAACTCGGTATATAGAGTACAACAGTATGAGTCATAATACCCATCAAATCTAAAGGTCAAACATGGAAATGTTTCCAACTTTTTCCACCATTACATTTTCCCATAGGGGATTTTAGGAATACTTAAAACAAGGGCTGTATTTTGTAAATCTATCTAGGACAAGGGGATTTTTATCAATATAATGAATAAAAATATAAACGCAACAATTCAAAAGACTTTACTGCCCTAATCTATGTATTTCACATGACTGGGCAGGGGCGCAGCCATGGGTGGGAGGGCATAGGCCCACACACTTGGGACAGAAATACTCCTCAGTTTCCACAGCTGTCTAGGTGACTGGTCTTAGACGATCCCGCATGTGAAGAAGCCGGAAGTGGAGGTCCTGGGCTGGTTTACGGTTGTAAGGCCGGTTGGACATACTGCCAAATTCCCCAAAATGACGTTGGAGGTGGACTATGGTAGAGAAATTAACATTTAATTCTCTGGCAACAGCTCTGGTGGACATTCCTGCAGTCAGCATGCCAATGGCACGCTCCCTCAACTTGAGACATCTGTATCATTGTGTTGTGTGACAATTTTAGTGGCCTTTAATTGTCAGTATATATTTGCCTGTATTTACCCCCCCCCCCCCAAATAAAATGCTAATCAACTGCTAATATGGCTATCATGAATAATTACAAATGCCATAATGATCTGGACAAGACTGACGAATCAGGGCAATGGTAAGAGACCTGGATGACATATCTAATTTTTGCTAAATGTAGTAAAGAATAAATTGGCAACATTTAAATGGACAATTCTGTGAACTATCTTGTGGAAGTTTTAAATTGACACAACACCAGTTAGCAAAGGTGTCAGCTAGAGATGACGTGCAGGAGCTTGCAGGGATTTGTCGTCTTGCATGATGTCTACTTTGATGCTAATTAGCATTTTCGAAACTGAGTAAATGGAGCCGAATATATTGATAAAAGTCACTTTGTTCAAGAGAGATTTACATGGCTATCAAAACGTCGCTCCTAGAGTGTGCTCCTAGAGTGTATGGCTCTCTTTAATTTTCAAGTTTTCTACTCCGCTAGCCAGCACCTCGCCTAAATAGGTGTGCGTTTCTCTTCTTCTAGATTATGAAAACGTCACGCCAGGGTAAGCCTTATTTTAAGTAGGGAGGCACCGATATGACATTTTTGGACAATACTGATATTTTCCTTGCCCAAAAAAATGATACCGATATTTAACATTTTTGCAGCCTTTTAAGCATTCTAGTACAGTTAAATAGTTGAAACACACACACACACACACACTGACAAAAAGTTATTTTGTTGGCATTTACGTTTGTCCCTATTACTAGTAAAGCATAATCAAAACCAATTTCTTTCACTTACTTGCTGTGCTGTTTCGTTGTTCATTTGTTCAGTCTCAACCAGGATATCATCATACCATCATCATGATCATCATATCATCATCATCATGTCAAGAAGTGAAGTTTCAGCTCTGTCTTTTCGTGGCTTCTCTTCCTCGGTGCGCACTGACAGTGTGTCCGTTTCCATCTTGTCCAGTTGTGTCTAACATTTCACTCTAACCCTGTTTCTTGTCTGCATCGAAGTAGCAGTCCTTGTACTTAGCATCGAGCATGGTGGCAACACAGTAGAGGCTCAGAGAGAATGCTCCCGAATCACTTGTTCACAGCCTCTAGTAGAGTACCTTTCCAAGTTAAGCCGACGGTCTGTGTTCGTATTTTTGTTGAGCAGGCGTTTCAATGCCATGACAGAGGGTATCACGTCTGCTGCAGACACAGTTGAGCTTATTTCTTGAGTCAGTTGTTCGAATGGATCTAGGAGTGTTCATGTGTCAAATATGTTCTCAAATGCAATTGAAATGGCAGCAGCGGTATGAGAACCAGCACATTCTTGAGCATCAAATACAGCTTTCCTCAGTATGAAATCCTCATGGACCCACTGTGCTGTCAAACTCATAATGCTCATGTGGCTGACATCGCTGGTCCAAATGTCAGTTGTGAAGCTAATAACAGTGACTCCCATAGCAAGTAGCTCATGGATGTGAGTTTCAACAATACTGTATAACATTTGAAAAATAGTGTCTACTTGGTAGTGTGTACCGGTGCCTGACCAGTCGGCGAAAGCCAACATCATCTATGACAGAGAAAGATAGATTGTCAAGGGCAATGAATTTCACTATCTTGGTGTTAATGGATTTCACCTTTGAGTTGTCTCGACAAAAGACTGCTCGATCCACAACGGCAGACATTGTGGGCAAGGTTAGGAATGCTGTTGCACGTGTTGCGCCTTATTGTTTGTGGCATCACTACGTCATCTACCTACGTTGCATAGGTATGCACATCAGCTTTGACACCGGTTTTGCACATCAGCATTAAACTATACATCTGGACGATGCTGATGTTGGCATTTTTAGCCAATATCGGACAATTCTTACTAATATATTGTGCATCCCTAATTTTCAGTGTTTCTAAAATTCCCTATGAATGATGGAAAAACGATTAGAACCATTTCCCTGTTTGACCTCTGTTTTCTGGGTATTGATGTTACAGGGTTAAGGATTAGTTTAAAAATCACATTTCAAGAGAAATTGTAGAAATAGGTGGGGTACGACCAACACCACCGAAGTGAAACACCAGTGTAATAGTTGCATCTATTTGATTTTATCTCTACCAAACAAATAACAGACAAATCAAACTAAGCCGGTTCCACTTTCGTCTGTGATGTTACAACTGTACTCAAAGTGCATCACTCATCTAATATCTGTAGAGGGCGCTGAGCAATTTAATTTTTGGTGCAACAGTGCTTTGTATGGAATATCGCTTGCAGCTTTTTCTCAACTTTTTCCCACCGCGCGTAGCCCGCTAGAGAGAACCGTTCTCCAAGCAGCAGGATATTATGATGAAAGCAAAATCGGGAATGATCTTTTCTAAATAAGAGTCCCTCTGCAAAGACATGCTAAACTGAGAATAGTTTTTTTTTAGCCATCTCCTGCAATACTACTGTTTTTCACAGCATTGCAACCAGTGGTGTAAACATACCCCCCCCAAAACTACTTAAGTAGTACTTTAAAGTATCTACTAAAGTATTTACTATTTATATTTTTGACAACTTTTACTTAATTATATTTCTTAAGAAAGTCATGCAAATTTTACTCAATATATTTTCCCTGACACCCAAAAATACTTGTTACATTTTGAAGGACCGGAAAAGAGTCCAATTCACGCATTTATTAAGAGAACATCCCTGGTGTTCTCTACTTACTCTGATTTATCGGACACTCTAAACAGTCATGCTTCATTTGTAAATTATGTCTAAGTGTTGGAGCATGCCCCTGGATATCCGGAAATAAATAAATAAAACATGGTGCCATCTAGTTTGCTTAATATAAGGGATTTTTAATTATTTAGACTTTTACTTTTGATACATGAGAATATTTTTTCAATTATATTTACTTTTGATACTTAAGTATATTTAAAACAATTTTTTTAGACTTTTACGCAAGTAGTGTTTTACTGGGTGACCATCACTTTTACTTGACTCATTTTCTAGTAAGTTATGGTTACTTTTTTCTCAAGTATGACAATTAGGTACTTCTTCCACCTCTGACTGCAACTACATTTGACAAAATAAATTAAGAATTTGAAGTATTTTATCCCAGCATTTCTTTTCGAAGTTTACACAAATACTGGTATGCTGACATTTAAAGAAATACACTTTGAAAAAACAAACAAATATATGTTATTGGGATTACTTTATGGAGGGGGTGGAGAACGAAGTGCTGCTGAATATGTACAAAACAGGTCTCCCTCCAAAACGACACCTATTTGGTTAGTATAGACCCTACTGAGAATTTCCCACCCTACGTTAGCTGAGACAAGTAGATTTGGTTTTCCCATGTAAAGTCTATTACAGTGTATTCCATTGGAGGATATAGATCAGGTGGAGTGAAAAGCCAGCAGCAGGCCTTGTGACACAGTCCCCCTAAAAAACAAACCATATTTGGTTAGTAGAGACCCTAATGAGTATTTTTCCACTCCCCTTTAGCTAAGACAGGTAGAAAAGTTCTCTCTACAGCCCAATTTCCTCAACACACCAGTGTCAACATTGTATTTTTTCATTATTATTTTTTATTTTTTTAAAGTCAGCCTTATTTTGGTTTTCATAAATTACTTATCGACATTTCTTGTTGGCACAATAAAAGTGGCTGCTGATAAAAAAAAAATATATATATATATATATTTGAAATCAACTAATGATATTGTAATGTGTTGAAATGCGGGCTTTTATCTAGATTTTCTTTATTGCCTTAATTAGAGTGACGTTATCATTTGTGCTGCTGGCAGAATTGTACTTAGCTAGAAAAAGGAAGTAGAGTAGCTGGCTAGCAGTTATTAGTCAGCTCGAAAAGCCAGCCAGTAGGTTTGAAAAGGATGTACAATTCAACGTATTTTACTACAAGACAGGTTTTAATATTCGGGTAAGATAGCAATAGCAAACAGGTACACCACCTTGTAGATACATAACTTTGCGGGTTGCTTATGTTTTTGACTGTTAGCTAATTTAATTGCGTAATTTTACTGCTTGATTCTGAACGACAACGTCCTTAGCTAACAGGCTAACGTTAGCTGAATGTATTTGGTTAGCCAGTCTTGATTTAATCAACAAGGGAACTACAAAAGCAGCTTTTTAAATTATCCGTCAGTTGTATGCGGGAAACACAATAAGGAAAGGAGTCATCTTAGACGATGAGAAAAACAACTGAACAAGGTAAGATAATGTATGTTTATCTAGTTACAATGCTTGTTCTAAACGTAAGTTTGTCAATGAACAAATCAATGAAATATGGGAAGCAGACCCTAGACAGAATTGTTGTGCCGTATCCAAATAATTTGGTGTAGGAGTTTTAGTGAACGTGAAGTGTCGCTATAGTAATCAATAATGATAACATTTCACTGCAGTTCATTGATGTCTATATTTCAAGTTACCTCAGTGTCTACTTCCTCTTTGATTCTCATTCCAATGTCAAAAAAAGCAGCCAGAGAAGTTGGTAGTGAACTTAACAAAACCCATTTGCCTCTATACATTGTGACAATGAGTGCTCTTGCTCATTGTCTGAGCTTACACACACACAAAGTGTCGCTGACACAAGTTTTATGACACATCTTGGAGCAAAAAAGAGTGGGGTAGCCAAGTTTCAAAGTTAGAGGACTCTCTCCTCTGTAATTCAGTCCCACGTCCTTTCACCTCCACCCAACCACATGCTGCCAAAATCCTCCACAGCATTGTAGCTACATTACTAATGTATGACCTGTGGAAAAACTTAATCACAAACAGAAAAAGACCAAATAGGAACAAGGTCGTTCCATGTCATTTCAGCAAGCCCTGACACCCATCATCTCTTATTACAGAAACAAATTCAGAACAGTTAGAAGCAGATAAGGTAAGCATTCTGGAAACATTATTTTGTTGAAATATAATTATCTCTGAGAAATTAAGGTAATTGATTGCACCCATATTGGCCATTAAATCTTTTTAGGATTCATATAATTTTGAATAACTATAGTACCTAACACATGATTTGGACCAAACTTTTTTTCTAATGAGTACAACCACGGTACCACTTTTTTTTTTTTTTTGCATTTATGGACCAATTCTAATGAATAGGAGGGATTCAAAAAAAAAAAAACCCCACCTGGAACAGCACCATTTAGTGGTCAGAACCTGGTAAAATAAGGATGTAAGCTGGGACATAAACCCAACATCTTCAATGACTAATTTCTCTGGACAGGGGGGAAAAAACATCACCAAATTCACTGAAAATTCATTACGTAGGATGAAGAAACAATACTCACAGCCCCAGCTCCATACTACTTGTCAAACATAGAGAACTGATACTATATACTTGTTGTTGGGGTGGGATGTGGGTGTCTTGACCATTTGTTTGGGTTCCTCATGTCTAACTCATTGTTAGAAAATGTTTACTCCAACTTGGATTTTAGGGTTTATTTTTAATATAATAATCCTATACATTTTAAATAGCCAACTTGTGTGCAATCAATTAGCTGAATTTCTCAGTGATCAAATTCTATTCAACAAAGTAATGTTCCTGGAATACTAATCTCATCTGTTTCTAACATAAACATTTTCAGAACAATCTGAGATGGGGAGTGCCAATCATCTTTCTTGTGCTTTTTAAGGTGCAAGATCCCGAAAGTGGAATTAGGTGTATGTTTAGCTGAAGTCTGTCATTCTTGAACTTGCTATTTGGTGTTACTCCAGTGGGGGTGTGTAATGTGCAAGTCATTTCCTTCTGATGAAATAGTGTATTTACACTTCCCTCTCTAAGCTGCTCTGTTTGCCATGTGTCTGCATTTAGTGGCCCTTACAGCTTCAACTTCTTTAAAAAAGTTCTGTGCTGAACAAGATACAGCGACCATTTTGACCCCTAACTCTGATTAGTAAACCTGATTGGGGAACAGGAAACCAATGTAATAAATAGACTTTGTTTCATAGCTGACTCAAATGCCTTGGAATGTTAAAGATATGAAAGACAGGGTTTCATTTGAATAATCTTCTTCTGGATGCACTGCAGAAAGCACACTGGATCCACATAAAGTTTTTTTTGTTTGTCTTAAGGGCCATATGGCCCCTGGCTCATACACCATTGCCCTACTGTTGTCAGGCTACTGGTGTTGTAAAAGTGGGAGGGTTAAAGCTCAGGGTGATGTTCCATTTTTAGGAGTTGAGTTTTAATTGGCCTAAACAGCCTGGCGGATGCAATTGAGTGGAACTGTGGGTGGAAAGATGATCAACGTAATTTCTTTATCAGCCAGATATGTCTTGATATTCACTCCATTTACAACACTTTGATAAAGGAATGCTTTGATACATCATTTTACAAGCAGTCTATTCTCTCTGATAGTAGGCTAATGTAATAGAAAATATTTGCTCCGTGTCTCAGTACATAGGATAACTTAACAGAAATCCACACTTGTGTTGACTTCATCCACCAATCCTTTTTCCTATTTGCACAGGCAATATTGCTTTTGCATAAGCAACTTAGCAGATGGAAAGCTCTTTTCAGAGAAGTCTCATCAGTTTGATTAATTCACCAAAACGAAACCTGTAGGTCTAGCACTTTAATACAGGAACTGTTGTTGTTCCCTGTTTGTCTTATCAAGCACACAGCATGTTACACAACTGCATTAAATGTTTACACTTTTTTAATTAGGCTATTTCCTAGGCCCTACATTTCTTAGTCTCATACTATAGCCTTAACGAATGATGCTACTGTACAATGAGTGTACAAAACATTAAGAACACCTGCTCTTTCCATGACACTGACAGCTATGATCCCTTATTGATGTCACTTGTTAAATCCACTTCAATTAAGGGAAGGCGACAGGTTAAATAATTAAAGCCTTGAGACAATTGAGACATTGATTGTGTATGTGTGCCATTCAGAGGGTGTGGACAAGACAAAAGATTTAAGTGCCTTTGAACAGGGTCTGGTAGTAGGTGCTAGGGACAGCGGTTTGTGTCAAGAACTGCAACACTGCAGGGTTTTTCATGCGCAACAGTTTCCTGTTTGTATCAAGAATGGTCCACCACCCAAAGGCCATCCAGTTAACTAGGCACAACTGTGGGAAGCATTGAAGTCAACATGGGCCAGCATCCCTGTGGAACTTTTTTGACACCCTGTAGTCCATGGCCCAACAAATTGAGGCTGTTCCGAGGGGGAGGCGCACGCAACTCAATATTAGGATGGCGTTCCTAATGTTTGGTGTACTCGGTGTATGTCGGAGGCTTGAGTGTAAGCCATTGACTGTATGGTGTAGGCCTATTGTGTTATTAATTGTGCGGAAATGTGTTTCTTATTTTTAGATGTTGACTCTCAGAAGTGGTTAAGCAAAGTGATGTATATGGGTGGGTGCGTTTAGTGAAGAGATGAAAGCTGTCTGGGAACCATCTCTAGCGATCTTATCTCCCAAGCCTGTTCCTGACTGTGTCGTTCTGAGTTTCTCGAATAACTTGGGAAGTCACCCTCATTTTTCAATGCAGGCCCTAAGCAATGATGACTCATGGCTACTTTGCGAAATTAGGTCAGAGAAAGTATACTGAACAAAAATATAAACGCAACATGGAACGTGTTGGTTTCATGAGCTGAAATAAAAAATCCCAGAAATATTCCATGTGCACAGAAAGCTTATTTCTCTCCGATTTTGTGCACAAATTTGTTTAAATCCCTGTTAGTGAATATTTCTCCTTTGAGAAGATAATCTATCCACCTGACAGGTGTGGAATATCAAGAAGCTGATTAAACAGCATGATCATTACACAGGTGCACATTGTGCTGGGTAGAGTAAAAGGCCACTCTAAAATGAGCAGTTTTGTCACACAACACAATGCCACAGATGTCCCAAGTTGAGGGAATGTGTGGGCCTGGGAGGGCATAGGCCCACCCACAAGGGAAACAGGCCCACCCATGGCTGCACCGCTGCCCAGTCATGTGAAATCCATAGACGAGGGCATAATGAATTTATTTCAATTGACTGAGTTCCTTTTGAACTGTAACAAAGTAAAATTGCTGCCTGTTGCATTTTATATTTGATTTGAAACCATTCTGGTTTAATAGGTATCCATGTTTTGGACTTGGAGTGTGGAGAAGGATGTGTAGCCCAGTGCTGGTATTGCAGTGTTCTCTGTAACAAACCCTGAAGAGTCCCTCTGCACTTTCATGGTCAGATTTTTATTTTATTTTTTTATCCTCCAAATGGTAAAGAATAGGATTTGGGAAACTGATCCTAGATCTGTTCTCTTGTTAGAAACACTAATGAGTCCCCCAGCTCCCCCAGTCTGTTTATATGCTGCCTGGTCTACCTGTAGAAGTAGTCAAAGCCACCTGCCCTCGCATGATACTATACAACAGTCTCAGCAGTTATTCAGTGGCATTGAAATTATTTTAGAAGATGAAAGGACTTAAACTCACACAATTGCAGAATTCGAGACTGCGACCAAAACAGTAGACCCTTTGACATGGCGACGTGACATCAATTTAAAATTGGTCGCTAGGGTGACAGTGAATTGTTTTCATTGGTCACATTTTTTTAAAGTTTACAATTAGCTTTTTATTTTTATTATCAAGATTTATTTAAACAGTAATGGGTATGCAAACCAGGTATAAAAGTTTGTTTTAAAGTCATATTTAAATCTTAGCAATGGACAATTCAGTCATGACCTGTTTAAATAAAACATTTCTAAAGGCTTTCCCAAAACTTTCTCCAATTAAATGTTGTAAACTCTGCCATTACATTGCGCAGTACAAAAACCCTGCTAGTCAAACACAGGTCTCTTGTAGGGTGTGCAATTTAATTAATGGGAAACTCCACCCTCCTCATCTCATATTCATATATGCATCTACTGCATCTTGCCTATGCCGCTCTGTACCATCACTCATTCATATCTTTATGTACATATTCTTTAACCCTTTAAACTTATGTGTATAAGGTAGTAGTTTTGGAATTGTTAGCTAGATTACTCGTTGGTTATTACTGCATTGTCGGAACTAGAAGCACAAGCATTTCGCTACACTCGCATTAACATCTGCTAACCATGTGTATGTGACAAATAAAATTTGATTTGCTTTTAGTTAACCAAATACCTAGCCGGATGATCTGCATTGACCCCCCCCCCCCCCCCGACTAACTCTTCTGACTCGTCACATACGCTGATGCTACTGCTCACCCATCTACACAATCTACACAATACCCCAGAATGAAAAAGTGAAAAGATGTTTTTGGAGATGTTTGCAAATTTATTAACAATGAAATAGTGAAAGAGCTCTATACTTTGTAGAAGCATTTAAATGATGCTTTCCCGGGTCAGTATTCTTGTCATTTGGGCCAGTAGCTTTCAGTTGGCACTGGCAAATTTACCTGAATGTCAAGCCCTGCATGGGCATGCTAATTTAAAATATGGCTAGTCATTATTAGCCTGGTTCTGTATAGAATGCAGGTACATTTATGGGACACAGGTCATTATCGTTGCACAGTGTCAAAAAATCGGTGTGACCAGATCAAGAGCTGGTGCCATCAACTGGAAAAAGTTTGTTTGGAACCCTGACTTGGAGAGGAGCTGCTGCCTTGAAATGACCGTTCTGTAATAAATAGGCTAGGCAAAGTTGTGACTTTGAAATGACATCTAAATCTAATGGAACTGTTAAGTCACTAGAGAAATGAGAATGAATCAGCGTTAAGTTACTATATGATAATATTGCTGAGGACATCTCTTGGCATGAAGGTCGTGGACACGTAGAGGCCTGTCTTTGTGTTTTTCAGGGAGGCTGTTTTCTTCCTGTCTCCTGTTTCAGAATACTGGGATGGGCAGGGAGGAGTGATCCTTTGTTAGTGTAGTTTACCTTTAGGCTTTCATTGTAAATAAGAATTTGTTCTTAAATGACTTGCCTAGTTTAAATAAAGGTTCAATAAAAACCTTTCACTTCCCTCACCAAGTAACTCATTCACTGTCCATAGGCTAGTGTTCAAAAAAGGTTGACAAGTTGTCATTTCTGAAAAGTTTGTCCAATAAAGGCTAGAATATGGAGTTGTCCTTGCAGGTGTTGGGCCCAGGTCCTCTGTCTCTGTCTGTGATTGGCTGAGGTTTTGGTCAGAGCGGGCCTCTAATCCAGAGGAGCCGTGCCTGCAGTATATTGACAGGAATGCTCCTGGGTGTGTCGTTTTGTGGGGAGAAAGAAAGAGCTTTGAATTCTGCAGTGAGCAGCTAACTATGTGGTGCGGATTTGGCGACAACGTGTTTTTTTTGGTACTTTTTAAACGTATGGAAAACGCTTAAGCTGGAGACAGAACTTGGACGGCATGCCACAATCCTGCTGGCAACTCTGATCTCTCAATGTGGGCAATCTGAATTTATTGCAAGTTTATAAATAGCTGCAATTGCAGTGTATAAGTGAAAAAGCAAGACTGTCAATTTGAAGGGATATATTTGTTTGGGGCTGTTGTGCTGAGCCTTCATTCAGGCCACCACAGCCATCATAAATTAACATGCATATGATGAAGTAAAACATAATGACGTCATGATGAATGATCAAAGACTGAACTAGGTGTTTGGCTGGAGTTTTAGTGTAGCTTAATGTTCATCCACAAAATGCAGCAATTTTCCAGCAGTGACGTGTGAAGTGTGTGAGTCATGGACAGGTGACTGCATTTAAAAGCCACTTGTCGCATCATGCACGTCAAAGAGCTATCCCAGAAGATGGCGTAGGCTTAGACACCCTCTTAATATGCACTTTCAAAGACCACATCACAGGTTTAGGGGCAGCCCCTGTAGACATTTTCCTTGGTTGTCTTGTCCAGACAGGGTGGGAGGTACCCAAACAGGTACTGGTAGTATTTTTAAATATTATATTCCTGTAGACTAGGCCATTCTACATTATAAATAATATACTGTAAAATTAGTATCCCAGGTCAAGTAGAGACTATTGGACCATGGCTCTACACCCACCCACTAGCGTTTCAGTCCCTGAGCTTAGCTCTCTCAGGAAGAGCGCTGTCTGGCCGTGTGTGTGGTGTGGACAGGATGACTGGTTGTTTGCCCTGGTGAGAAGTAATGCATTCCCCCTCTAAATCCAAATCAAATTTATTTGTCACATACACATGGTTAGCAGATGTTAATGCGAGTGTAGCGAAATGCTTGTGCTTCTAGTTCCGACAATGCAGTAATTACCAACAAGTAATCTAACTAACAATTCCTAAACTACTGTCTTATACACAGTGTAAGGGGATAAAGAATATGTACATAAGGATATATGAATGAGTGATGGTACAGAGCAGCATAGGCAAGATACAGTAGATGGTATCGAGTACAGTATGTACATATGAGTATGTAAACAAAGTGGCATAGTTAAAGTGGCTAGTGATACATGTATTACATAAGGATGCAGTCGATGATATAGAGTACAGTATATACGTATGCATTGTTTAAAGTGGCTAGTGATATATTTACATTTCCCATCCATTCCCATTATTAAAGTGGCTGGAGTTGAGTCAGTGTCAGTGTGTTGGCAGCAGCCACTCAATGTTAGTGGTGGCTGTTTAACAGTCTGATGGCCTTGAGATAGAAGCTGTTTTTCAGTCTCTCGGTCCCAGCTTTGATGCACCTGTACTGACCTCGCCTTCTGGATGATAGCGGGGTGAACAGGCAGTGGCTCGGGTGGTTGATGTCCTTGATGATCTTTATGGCCTTCCTGTAACATCGGGTGGTGTAGGTGTCCTGGAGGGCAGGTAGTTTGCCCCCGGTGATGCGTTGTGCAGACCTCACTACCCTCTGGAGAGCCTTACGGTTGAGGGCGGAGCAGTTGCCGTACCAGGCGGTGATGCAGCCCGCCAGGATGCTCTCGATTGTGCATCTGTAGAAGTTTGAGTGCTTTTGGTGACAAGCCAAATTTTTTTCAGCCTCCCGAGGTTGAAGAGGCGCTGCTGCGCCTTCTTCACGATGCTGTCTGAGTGGACCAATTCAGTTTGTCTGTGATGTGTATGCCGAGGAACTTAAAACTTGCTACTCTCTCCACTACTGTTCCATCGATGTGGATAGGGGGGTGTTCCCTCTGCTGTTTCCTGAAGTCCACAATCATCTCCTTAGTTTTGTTGAGTGTGAGGTTATTTTCCTGACACCACACTCCGAGGGCCCTCACCACCTCCCTGTAGGCCGTCTCGTCGTTGTTGGTAATCAAGCCTACCACTGTTGTGTCGTCCGCAAACTTGATGATTGAGTTGGAGGCGTGCGTGGCCACGCAGTCGTGGGTGAACAGGGAGTACAGGAGAGGGCTCAGAACGCACCCTTGTGGGGCCCCAGTGTTGAGGATTAGCGGGGAGGAGATGTTGTTACCTACCCTCACCACCTGGGGGCGGCCCGTCAGGAAGTCCAGTACCCAGTTGCACAGGGCGGGGTCGAGACCCAGGGTCTCGAGCTTGATGACGAGCTTGGAGGGTACTATGGTGTTAAATGCCGAGCTGTAGTCGATGAACAGCATTCTCACATAGGTATTCCTCTTGTCCAGATGGGTTAGGGCAGTGTGCAGTGTGGTTGAGATTGCGTCGTCTGTGGACCTATTTGGGCGGTAAGCAAATTGGAGTGGGTCTAGGGTGTCAGGTAGGGTGGAGGTGATATGGTCCTTGACTAGTGTCTCAAAGCACTTCATGATGACGGAAGTGAGTGCTACGGGGCGGTAGTCGTTTAGCTCAGTTACCTTAGCTGTCTTGGGAACAGGAACAATGGTGGCCCTCTTGAAGCATGTGGGAACAGCAGACTGGTTTAGGGATTGATTGAATATGTCCGTAAACACACCAGCCAGCTGGTCTGCGCATGCTCTGAGGGCGCGGCTGGGGATGCCGTCTGGGCCTGCAGCCTTGCGAGGGTTAACTCGTTTAAATGTTTTACTCACCTCGGCTGCAGTGAAGGAGAGACCGCATTTTTTCCGTTGCAGGCAGTGTCAGTGGCACTGTATTGTCCTCAAAGCGGGCAAAAAAGTTATTTCGTCTGCCTGGGAGGGAGCCAGACATCCTGGTCCGTGACTGGGCTGGATTTCTTCCTGTAGTCCGTGATTGACTGTAGACCCTGCCACATGCCTCTTGTGTCTGAGCCGTTGAATTGGGATTCTACTTTGTCTCTGTACTGACGCTTAGCTTGTTATCCTTTTGTCTATCCTTTTGTGGTCAGTGAGCCAGGCCCAGAGACCTGACAGGCACTCCTCTGCACCAGACCCAGTCCTAGCATCCACCTTAAACCTGGCTACTCCAGAATCACAATGATTGGTCAAGGCCACCCTGTTTTCTCCATTTCCTCTGACTAGCAGTACAGGTCCTGGGTGCGCTTTGGTTTCCTGTTTTAGAACATTAGCCTGATATTGATGCTTCATACACTTTAGAATTGCTGTAATATGTCCATGGCTGAGTTACTTGAATTGGTTGCGATGTGAAAAGTTACGTCTATGAAGTGACGTGAATTCCCCCGCTGCTCCTCATGATGGTGATGCTGAATATCAGTGGCCTGTTCCAGTGCCACAGTTCCAAGTTTCCTCTGGAGACCAAGGCCCAGTAAATAAACACTGTGTACTTGAGAGAACACTGAGAGAAAATAACACGAGGCTAAAGAGACCCGTTCATAATGGAGCTCCCACCCACCCACCATTTTGACTTGACGATTAATGACGGGACAGGCGCAAAGGGGAGACATTTTTGAAAAAATAAATAAATCAGCCAGGCGAGGCAATAATAGTGACGAATGATTCCCATTGAATGTTCCAGCTAGTCCAGCAACGGCAGTCAGTGTGACTGAACTGAACTCGGTATATGTTCCAGGCTGCAGCTCGAGCTGGCTGCGTAGTGGGGGATGCCTTAACGATTATGGTGAGTGATGGGTGGGAAAGAACAGAAGACCTAGACTCAGTGTTTAGTATTGCCCGGGTTCACCTGGTTGCGTTTGCTTGTAGTCTATTTTTACCTTTGTCCAAGTCTGTCTGTTCACAGCTGAATGTCTCCAAATGTATGTTATGTTTTCGTGGAAGATTCTATATCTTGCTGAATGTTAATATACAGACATTCTAGGGTCATTTGGGGCAGCCGGTAGCCTAGTTGCGAGATCGAGTCCTCGAGCTGACAAGGTAAAAATCTGTTCTGCCCATGAGCAAGGCAGTTAACCCACTGTTCGTTCCTAGGCCCTCATTAAGAATTTGTTCTTACCTTTTATTTAACTAGGCAAGTCAGTTAAAAAAAATGTACAAAAAGGATCCATATGGAAGTAGCAGTCCTAGGCTGTAGGCCTAGACTACATTTTATGGTTCGGGGCAACATTGTGGTTTTGAGATGGCATTCTAGTTCAGCAAAATTGACTGACTTACCAAAACAATGTGCCTGAAGCCGTTTAGGTCACGGTCAGTAAAGTGACAAACTCTGTGGATTTAAGGTGAGAAATGAGTTATCCTTTCTAAAATGGTTGTAGTCGCACCTTTTTAGTGGAACCCGACAGGGCACCCAAACATCACCAGGGGCACGCCACAGTGAAGACTGCTCCACTGCCCTATAGCAAGAGATTACACAAGCCGTCCTTGGTAACAGACAAGCTCCTTATATCAACATGCTATATTATGGCAATCCCGGTTGAACACATGGTGTAGTCTGATGGGGTGTGGTCCGGGTTTAGTACTTGACCTTAAGCTCCTGTCTTCAGAGCATTGTCTACTAGGAGTAGGAGTGAGGGAGTATGGAAGGGCTTAGCAAGGGGGGAGGGAAAAGTTAGTGGCTATTCTGGTGCCACAATGGAGTCATGTGTTTTTAGAGCAGAGGCCCACATGAGTGCTCCCGCACAATATCCCCTCTGTCTGCCTCCTTGCCACAACTTCCCATTCACCTCTTGAGTTCTGCCACTTGACGCTCACAGCTGCTCCCTCCACGCCTCCCCCTATTCTTGCCCACGTCTTGAGAGAAGAATACCCCACCCCCGTCTCTTTGCTCAGGCTTATTCAGGAGGGATGCAGCATTACAGAATGTACAGACATGTTTTGATGGGATGTAGATTGAACAGTTGTCAGCTCCAGAGGCCTCTAACTGTAAATAGTCTGCTCTATGTTTTATTTCTCTCTTCAAAATTCTGCTCCCCACTGACCTAACCCTCACCAGGTCTGAGCAGTTTTAAGGGCAAAAGGCAGGATGTCCTGAGCCATGGAATGCTCTGGATTTCCTTATTGTAAAGGTAACGTTTCATGTGACCGCATTGAGTTGTTTCGGCTCATCCGCCTGACTGAAGGCACATTTCCCCTTTCACGCCGTCATCCCCATCCATTCAAGCTGCCTTCTGGTTAAAATAATCTTCTGCTGGGAACTCCTCTATTCTCATGCATGCAGGTCCTCTGGATTGAAAGTTGTGATTAAACCTTGTTAGTCTGCTGCGTGTGATTTACAGACTTGTTAGCTGACAACGTCCCAAATGATGGGGCAGAAGTCGTGTTGTGATTCTGGACGGTTATTGTTGCCAGTTATCTGACAAGAAGTTTCTATGTTGGGAATCGTAGGTGGCTTGTTTCAGCTCATTGTATCTTGTTATTGATACCTTGTTTTGACTCCTGACACATCTATACTAATATGGCAAAAATTCACTGCTAACCAACAAAATGTGATGTCTCAAATGCATCACTACAGTTACTTGTCACATGCATTATAAACAACAGGTGTAGACTAACAGTGAAATGCTTAATTATGGGTAGTGCTGTTAAGGTGACCGTATAACTGCCACAAGGGCGGTCACGAGTCATGACTGCAATCAAATTCCACTTCACTGTTTAGTCATCGTAATTGGGCTTCTTCAAGAGCTGATGCTGCTGATGGTCATTATTAGCCTACCAAACTTGCTAACTGCCTGGTACTCAGCACTACATTTTATTTATTTAACTGACTTGCCTAGTTAACCTTTATTTAACTTCTCACGGGCAGGTGGGACGCTACCGTCCCATCTCGACAACTTCCGCTGAAATTGCAGTGTGAAATTCAAATTATAGAAATATTTAACATTCATGAAAATACAAGTGTCATACATCAAAATAAAGTTTAACTTCTTGGTGTTAGGGGGCAGTATTTTCATTTTTGGAAAAAAAACGTTCCCGTTTTAAACGGGATATTTTGTCAGGAAAAGATGCTAGAATGTGCATATAATTGACAGCTTTGGATAGAAAACACTAACGTTTCAAATGGTGAAGATCTAACAGAACTGATGTTGCAGGCGAAAGCCTGAGAAAAATCCAATGCTGAAGTGCCCCAGGTTTTGAAAGCGCTGCGTTCCAATGACTCCCTATATGGCTGTGAATGTACCATCAACGAGCCTACGCTTTCTACGTATTCCCCAAGGTGTCTACAGCATTGTGACGTAGTTTTACGCATTTCTGTTGAAGAATAGCCGTATGGGGACACATTGCGTAAGTGGTCACATGGTGGCTCCGAGAGGTTCTCACGTAAAGTGCAGAGGTAGCCATTACTCCAATCGGTCCGAGAGAAAAAGGAATTGTCCCGACGGATATATTATCGAATAGATATTAGAAAAACACCACCTTGAATGGATTCTAAACACCGTTTGCCATGTTTCTGTTGATATTATGGAGCAAATTTGGAATATTTTTGGGCGTTGTGGTGACCGCAATTTCCGGGCGATTTCTCAGCCAGCCGTGAAGAACAAACGGAGCTATTTCGCCTACAAAAATAATATTTTTGGAAAAAATCAACTTTGGCTGTCTACCTGGGAGTCTCGTGAGTGAAAACATCTGAAGTTCATCAAAGGTAAACAATTTAATTTGATTGCTTTTCTGATATCCGTGACAAGTTTGCCTGCTGCAAGCAAGGCATAATGCTATGATAAACTTACACAAATGCTTGTCTAGCGTTGGCTGTAAAGCATATTTTGAAAATCTGAGACGACAGGGTGATTAACAAAAGGCTAAGCTGTGTTCCAATATTTCACTTGTGATTTTCATGAATAAGAATATTTTCTAGGAAGATTTATGTCCGTTGCGTTATGCTAATTCGTGTCCGATAATGTTCACGGGCTGGGCGTCACTACAGGTTAATCCAGCCGCTGTGTCAGATTTTAAAAAGGCTCTACGGCGAAAGCACACCATGCAATTATCTGAGGACAGCGCCCTGCATTCAAAAGCATGAAAAACATTTTTCAACCAGGCAGGTGTGCCACGAACGTCAGAAATGGCAATATAATAAATGCCTTACCTTTGAAGATCTTCTTCTGTTGGCACTCCAAAAGGTCCCAGCTACATCCTTATGTTTGATAATGTCCTTCTTTATATCCCCAAAAACTCAATTTAGCTGGCGTGCTTCATTCAATAATCCACCGGTTTCCCTCCTTCAAAATGAATCCCAAACGTTACCAATAAACTTCTCCAAGTCAAACAACATTTATAATCACACCTCATGTACCGTAATATATATAAATAAACGATACAATTAAGGCGGAGAATTGTTGTTTTTACCGGAGATGAACAACAAAACTTATGCTCTCATCCACGCATGAGAACACTACAGCCAAAATGGGAGCCACTTAGCAAACCTAAAAATTCTAGCTAATTTTTCCAACAAGCCTGAAACTCTAAAGACTGACATCTAGTGGAAGCCCTAAACTGCAATCTGGGAGGATTTCGCTGAATAATAAACATGACAGCCATTGGAAACAGTGGTAGGCTGAATTAATCGTTTTTTGTTTGCCATATCAGTTCTGTTATACTCTGACGTTATTTTAACAGTTTCAAAAACTTTAGTTTTCTATCCAAATCGACCAATTATATGCATATCCTAGCTTCTGGGCCTGAGTAATAGGCAGTTTACTTTGGGA
The DNA here is from genome assembly GCF_036934945.1 of Oncorhynchus masou masou. Lineage (NCBI taxonomy): Eukaryota > Metazoa > Chordata > Actinopteri > Salmoniformes > Salmonidae > Oncorhynchus > Oncorhynchus masou. The sequence goes on along the minus strand of NC_088235.1, from coordinate 76,693,546 downwards.
ACGCTTTTCATCCGGATGTTAAAATACTGCCCCCTACCCCAGAGGTTAAGAGTGAATTCATATTTACAATGATGGACTAGGAACAGTGGGTTAACTGCCTTGTTCAGTGGCAGAATGACAGATTTTTACCTTGCCAGCTCGGGGATTCGATCTAGCAACCTTTCGGTTACTGGCCAAACGCGCACCACACATTCGGTGCCTGTATTTAGTTCATGCTAGTGAGGTCCGAGAATCCACTCTCCCATAGGTATGTGGTTGCAAAGGGCATCCGTGTCTTAACTGCGTGATCGCAGCCCAATCCAGAAATCTGGCAGTGGCTTCTGATTTTAAATTCAATTTTCACAGAACCGCTTGTTACAATTTCGATGAGGCTCTCTTGTTCAGATATTGATAAGTGGACTGGAGGCAGGGCATGAAAGGTATAACGAATCCAGTTGTTTGTCGTAATTTTGGGAAAGTACCTGCGTTATTGCGCACCTAATTCACTCGGGTGCTTCGCTATGCCACATTTGACATTGTCCGTAAGCTTTGAGTTAATTTGCACACAAAATCATACAATGATGGAAAGACCTGTGTGTTGTCCTTGTTAATGCAGACAGCGAAGAGCTCCAACTTCTTAATCATAGCCGCAATTTTTGTTCCTTACATTGAATATAGTTGCGGAGAGTCCCTGTAATCCTAGATTCAGATCATTCGTGCAAGGAAAAATTCCCACCCAGATAGGCCAGTCGTGAGAAACTAGTCGTCATGCAAGCGTTAAGACAAGTGAAAAGTATGGTCGGTAAAAGAGAACCCTTGGCAGCAAGAGCTTCTCATGGATGCTACAGTGTACCCAAGTGGCGTCTGGATCAACTGCTTGCACTCGCGTTACCACTCCACTGTGTCTCCCTGTCATGGCTTTTGCACCATCAGTACAGCTACCAACATGAACAGCAGCTATGTTTGGCTACATACGGACCGTTAGTTGAATTCCCGCGAGAGAGTAATGGTTAATAGGTTTGGATGTTAATTATTTGACTAGGCTACCTGTATTTGACATTGTGTTAATTCGTTGAACACTAGATTGTTAATTAAATTGTATTTTTTGCAGTGAAACAAGGCTACTCAGGCGCGGGACGGATGGACGGACGGACATCACCCAAATGTATAGCTCTGTTGGAAATATAAATGGACTTTTGAAATGTATTTAAAAAGAAATAAATGGGAATCTTACTTATTTGGATTACCCACGTCGGCATTGCGCGTACCCCAGTTGTGGGAATACCTGACATAAACTGTAGGCTTGTTCATTTATCTGACAAGATTTTATATTGTTTGATTTTTATAGTAGGAAGAATATTATTGCACTTAGCTGAATAAAGTAGAAAATATATTTTTCCCATTCCGGAGGGAGTGCACATATGAAGTGGCTCTGAGCATAAAAGTGATAATTTGAAACGGGTCCTATACGATATATTTAGTTGTGAATGATAGACCTTAATGTCTTAGAAATCCAAATTATATATATTAGGCTGCATGATGCTAGGATTTGAGAAATTTGCATCTCAGCTGATTAATTAGGGCTGATTTCAAGTTTTCATAACAATCGGAAATCGGTATTTTTGGGAGCCGATTTGCCGAATTTTTTTATATTTTTTTTAAATACTTTTTTATTTTATTTAACTAGGCAAGTCAGTTAAGAACACATTCTTATTTTTAATGACGGCCTAGTGGGTTAACTGCCTCATTCAGGGGCAGAACAACAGATTTTCACCTTGTCAGCTCGGGGCATCCAATCTTGCAACCTTACTGTTAACTAGTCCAACACAATAACGACCTGCCTCTCTCTCGTTGCACTCCACAAGGAGACTTACCTTGCAGTAAGCCAAGGTAAGTTGCTAGCTAGCATTAAACTTATCAAAAACAATCAATCATAATCACTAGTTAACTACACATGGTTGACGATATTACTTGATATTATCTAGTGTGTCCTGCATATTATCTGACTGAGCGGTGGTAGGCAGAAGCAGGCACGTAAACATTCATTCAAACAGCACTTTCGTGTGTTTTGCCAGCAGCTCTTCGTTGTGTGTCAAGCATTGCGCTGTTTATGACTTAAAGCCTATCAACTTTCCCTTCTGTCTGTTTTTCAATGATGCCTGGTAGGCTACTTCGGTTTAATTGTGGATACAGTGGGGCAAAAAAGTATTTCGACAGCCACCAATTGTGCAAGTTCTCCCACTTAAAAAGATCAGAGGCCTGTAATTTTCATCTTGGGTACACTTCAAATATGAAAGACAAAATGAGAAAAAAAATCCAGAAAATCAAATTGTAGGATTTTTTTTAAAATTAATTTATTTGCAAATGATGGTGGAAAATAAGTATTTGGTCACCTGCAAACAAGCAAGATTTCTGGCTCTCACAGACTTGTAACTTCTTTAAGAGGCTCCTCTGTCCTCCACTCGTTACCTGTATTAATGGCACCTGTTTGAACTTGTTATCAGTATAAAAGACACCTGTCCACAACCTCAAACAGTCAGTCCAAACTCCACTATGGCCAAGACCAAAGAGCTGTCAAAGGACACCAGAAACAAAATTGTAGACCTGCACCAGGCTGGGAAGACTGAATCTGCAATAGGTAAGCAGCTTGTTTTGAAGAAATCAACTGTGGGAGCAATTATTAGGAAATGGAAGACATACAAGACCACTGATAATCTCCCTCGATCTGGGGCTCCACGCAAGATCTCACCCCGTGGGGTCAAAATGATCACAAGAACGGTGAACAAAAATCCCAGAACCACACGGGGGGACCAAGTGAATGAGCTGCAGAGAGCTGGGACCAAAGTAACAAAGCCTACCATCAGTAACACACTACGCCGGCAGGGACTCAAATCCTGCAGTGCCAGACATGTACTGGCTTAAACAGGGGGACATGTCCACATCCGTCTGAAGTTTGCTAGAGAGCATTTGGATGATCCAGAAGAAGATTGGGAGAATGTCAGATGAAACCAAAATATAACTTTTTGGTAACTCAACTCGTCGTGTTTGGAGGACAAAGAATGATGAGTTGCATCCAAAGAATACCTACTGTGAAGGTAATTAATCCACCTGACAGCTGTGACATATCAAGAAGCTGATTAAACAGCATGATCATTACACAGGTGCATCTTGTGCTGGGGACAATAAAAGGCTATTCTAAAATGTGCAGCTTTGTCACACCACAATGCCACAGATGTCCCAAGTTTTGAGCGAGTTGGCATTGGAATGCAATTGGCATGTTGACTGCAGGAATGTCGACCAGAGCAGTTACTACATTACTTAATGTTAATTTCTCTACCATAAGTCACCTCCAATGTCGTTTTAGAGAATTTGGCAGTACGTCCCACCAGCCTCACAACTGCGGACCACGTTTAACCATGCCAGCCCAGGACCTCCACATCTGGCTTATTCACTTTCAGGATCGTCTGAGACCAGCTACCCGGACAGCTGATAAATTGTGGGTTTGCACAACTGAATTTCTGCACAAATTGTCAGAAACCATCTCGGGGAAGCTCATCCTCCTCACCAGGGTCTTGATATGACTGCAGTTCGGTGTCGTAACCGACTTCAGTGGGTAAATGCTCAACTTCGATGGCCGCTGGCACGCTGAAGAAGTGTACTCTACACAGATGAATCCCGGTTTCAACTGTACTGGTAGACGGCGTGTAGGGCTTTGTGGTGGCGAGTGGTTTGCTGATGTCAACGTTGTGAACAGAGTGCTGCATGTTTGCGGTGTGGACAGGCGCAAGCTATGGACAACAAACATAATGGCGTTTTGGATGCGTGACGAGATCCTGAGGCCCATTGTTGTGCCATTCATCCTCCGCCACCATCTCATGTTTCAGCATAATGCACTCCCCCATTTTGCAAGGATATGTATACAATTCCTGGAAGCTGGAAATGTCTGTTCCATGGCCTGCATACTTACCAGAATTGCCACCCATTTGAGCATGTTTAGGATGCTCTGGATCAATGTGTATGAAAGCGCGTTCCAGTTCCTGACAATATCCAGCAACTTTGCACAGCCGTTGAAGTTTGGGACAACAGGCCGCAAATCAACAGCCTGATCAACTC